>NC_067138.1:78481132-78781132 GCF_903995435.1 Acomys russatus | reverse complement strand
TTGGTGATGGATTGTGTCAAACTGGCCTCTATTCCAGTAACATAACTCAGTTTGAGGTACAAAGCAATATGAATCCAATTTCAGAATACACACTGAGTCTTAGCTAACCATGGCAATCAACATGGAACTAATATAATACAAATATGAACTGTAAATACAACAAATATGTGGAGTAATTTAGGCTGTTTGAGTAACTTGCCATCTGGGATACTACAGTAGAGATTTCTTACATATTGACAGATCAGAAGCAGAGAGCCCAGGCTCGGATTATAAATGCATCTCATTTTCCTGGTTAGGCTCCCCAAGTTTACCTTAGCTAGCTGACCTCAGTTACAAAGTTCTACAGTTACCAAAAACATGATTACAAATAGGGGACCAAGTGTTCAAATACATGATCTTTTTTTGGTGGAGCATTTCGAAACAGGGTATCTCTGTGTAGCCCTGGATGTCCTAGACTTGCTTTGTAGACCAGGCTGGCCTTGAACTCACAGAAATCCACCTGTCTTAGCCTCTGGAGTATTGGGAATAAAGGCATGTGCCATCACCACCTGGCTAAATACATAGTCTTATGGTGTCTTTTCACATTCAAACCATAAAAGATGGTGCAAAGTGAAAAAGCCACATTTGAGATCTGGACTCAGGATCTAAGGTGTGAGAAGAGTCAGAAAGAACAGAATAGGCACACACAGAGCAATTAGGCAGAGTACTAATCATGTGCATGCCAGATAGCCTTAACAGACTCCACTCTCCTTGGGCTTTTAGAGAAGTCTCAGATGTACAGTTCTCAAGGAACTGTCCCCGACCCCACTGCCATGTAATTCACTGGGCCTTCATATGGATAGGAACAGCAGGGCAAATCTAGTAAGGTCAGAATTCTGTTCTCATTATGAGCAGAACAAGGGCTGGCCAAAAGAAATATCTGAAATTCAGATATTTTTCTATTTCTCTGGAACTTAAGGAAGCCCAGAGAGGTCCTAGCTAGCTTTTGTAGGCTGATAAGTAGGTCACAAAAATGAGTGTAGTTTTAGAAAACTTAAGTTAAAGTGACTTTGTTCATCCTTGGCTTTGAATCAATGGTGGCCTTATTTTCAGCACTAACAGTGCAAAACTTCATCTACTATGATTTTTGCTAAATGGTATGCATTCCTTAAGATGATGGACTATAATAAGTTCCCAAGTGGACCACCGTGTGTGTGTGTGTGTGTGTGTGTGTGTGTGTGTGTGTGTGTGTGTGTGTGTATTATGGTCCATTTGCATTTGTGTGCATCTATGTGGTATATGTGGGGAGTTGTGAAAAGCAAATAGTGTTCTTGGAAAAATATCAAAAGGGATATCAACAGCAAAAACAATGTAACACCATCAATAAAGATATGATTCAGAATCTGGTTATCTGTTTACAATGTACCATTGAAAAATGATTTCATATTGTTTAACATTAACAATAATTTATGTTACAAGAGCATGAAACAGTTGTAAGAGTATTTTCTAATTTAGACTCATGGATTTTTTGCTTATTTGTTTTTCTTTTTGAGATTATAATATAATTACACTATTTTTCCTTTCCCTTCTCCCTTTCCAACTCTCCCAATATACGTCTCCCCATTATCCTTCAAATTTATGGTCTCTTCTTCATCAATCATTATTGCGTGCTTATATGTACATGTATACTATTATGCCCTTAATATACCCTTCTGAGATCATATAATGTTACTTGTGTACATGTTTTCAAGATTAACTTATTTCACTGGACAAAAAGTCAGTGTGCTATTTCTAAGTAAAAACAGTTCTTCTCTTCCCAGATTTTCTAAATTGCTTATAGCTCTTCTTGAAGGGTTGTGCACTCTGGGCTGTTCATTGATGTTGTCTTTGTTGAGGTCACATTTGGCCAGTCATGTTGGTGAGAGTACTGGTGTAGCTTCTGACATTATTAGGAGACACAATTTTACAGAAAACTCCCAGACTTTCTGTTTATTATAATCTTGCTGCTACACTTCAGCAATATTCCTTGAGCCTTACATGCAAAGTTATTTTGTGGATGGATCCAGTTAGACTGGCCTCCACAACTCTTCATTTTAATTGGCTGTGGCTTTCTGTAATGGTTTTTATCTGTTGCAAAGAGAAATTTCCTTGATGAAGGGTGAAGACTATCCTTATCTGTATACATAAGGACAAATGTTTATTGACTGTTGGTAAGGAGTATGCTATTTTGTAAATTTATTGACTGTAAATTATTCTCCAATAATCAATAGAAGGAGGTAAGTAATAGTCCCACCCAGATATGACACCTGTGAACCATGTCAATGGCCACTTGGTATGAGACCCCTAAGTGTGCAGTACTGGCACACACACTTTGGTGGTAATCAACAACTCTCTAGCTAGACTTATAACCTACTCAAAAAGAGAGAAAGCACCCTGATACCAAAAACCTAGGTAATTACCCAGTTCTAGTCTAGTCAGGCACATTTACTTTTGAGATAGGGAACACATATTTTTAAAAGTAGGAAGCTAAGAAAAGCAAATGTCTTCAGTGAACAATATGGAACTTTAAATTAGGAAAAAGAAAACTAGGATAAGGTATGATTCTTGGACTCATACACTGTTTAGTTATGTCTGCAACCAGGCAATGAAAAAGCCTTTATCAGTGCCTATTGGACCTGGAAGACTCCCCAGGATGCAGAGCAGATAAGATATTGACAAGACTGTCTCATTGACTTTTCATCCTTAAATATCACTCTGGCATATTCCTGAATCTTGGTTTAGGGAAGCAATAGCAATTTTTACTTTATTCATTTTTTTCTCTAGGCTGGAAAGTCTTTAGCACACCACTTAGTTAAGACCTTATCCTGAAACCACAAGCCTTGATGAAAAGAAGACTTGATTGTGACTATAATTTTAAGTTTTCATATTTGCAAATCAGTTATTTTCTAGGTTCTTTTACATGTGACTTGGTTTGTATTAAAAAATGACATACTCCTCCTCTTTTCACTTTTTTTTCCATTTTCTATTTGGAAATTTTCTTAATATAATTAAGGGAAAGATGGATAGTGATATAAAGTGAAAATATTATCTGCTCCACATTGACAGTATTCAAAATCTTAAAGAAAGTGGCTTCTGAAAAGTGTAGTGTTTATATACTATTTTTAGCCTAAGTTCTTCCCCTGATGGCTAGCTTTCATGATGTGAGAATGTACAGTGTAGGCTGCTTGATGAAATTAGTCTTTCTCATCTATGAGTTATAAAGCCAAGATGTGTCCACTGTGAAATAATAGCATGAATGTTATGGAGTATCTCAGTTATGCCGACTACTGCTAGGATGCGCTGGGAGTACAACATGAAGGTCCTTGAGGCTACAGATTTCCTGAGAAACTAGGGATGATAAGCATACAGGATTGTCTTTGCAATGGAAGAGATGAAAAACCTGTTCTTTTATCCAGAAAGCTCAGAATTGAAAGTGACTAATAGCCTGATGATCTGAGTTATCTCTTGGGTCAGGCCATAGCAAACTCCTACAACTAGGGCTGGAGGTAATCTAAATGGCTGTATAGCCAGAGGCTTTTCCCAGCTCTTACAACCAGGACCAGAGGTATCTAATAGTTTAAATGACCTCTACACTATCTATATGACTGAGACCAGACAAGAGCCTTAGGCTCTTATGTTAGTGTAGTTAGCATATCTCTAGAACTCGTCTTCTTGGAAGAAATACATACCCTGAGTTGAGTTGCAATGTAATCAGGCTTCCTTATTCAATGGGAAATATGCTACACCAGGAAACTTCCCCTTAAATTTTGCTGGCCTTAAATACACTGGGAATAAACCACCTGTAGTAGTTCGACTCCCCAAAGTCTGATCCAGGTTGACAAAGTCAGTATGCACTCAGTTTTTATTCTTATCTCTTTGTTGGGTTCACTTCTCTGTAGGACTCCTATAGGACTCTTATAGGAACCTTCTCAGCTATGAAACACCATATTATGTCTGAATATATGCATGATATTTTTCTCATATACATGGGTATATTTCATTTTGTGTTTTCACTTATTTTAAAGTATATATGATATTTGTGCATGTATATGGTATGTTATTTGTGTACAAATTAGGGTAATATATATGTACATGTTTTCTATATTGTATGAGACTGGTTTTAGAAGACAAATTAATTCAGTCTGACTACTTTTAGATTTTTACAAAGAAAATGAAAGTAATATCAGCAATTCTAACATTCTAATGTTTGAAAGGCACTTCATGGTTTTGAAGGGTATTGAATACAGAATAAAAATCTCTAAAATCTATTTGACCAAAGCCAGTTTCTTGTGAGGAAAACAGCTTGTTCTATCCTATAGGAAAGACTATTTCATAGAGAAGCTATGCCAATAATTCATTCCCAGAGGCCATTTTAAGTTTAGCTCAAACATCCCACAAGCTGCTGTATTTTCATGTCTGTCAGTATAATTTGGACCTTGTTCTGCTGATAGATGATGAATTTATATCTAATACTGTCAGTTAGCAAACATGAACACATAGGGTTTTTCTACGGAAAACTCATAAGTTGGCTGGATTAGCCTTACTAAGAAAGTCCATATATGTGGACTTGCCTTTCAGGAAGGCGAAAGAGTGACTGCTTACCTTAGAAATAAAAAGTCCATCTGTCTCTCAGAAATGTACATTTTATTCAGAAAACAGCCTGACAGGTGAGAAAGGAGATTTATCCAAAATTAAGGCTATTGAAGGTAATTTTTCTAAAACTGTTTGTTTCTCAGCTTTTCAGTTTCTTTTTTTAACCAGGCTATCACACAAATGATCAAGACTCTTTCATGTTTGTTTAATAATAAGCTTCATATCACAACAACTGAGCAGTTATTATTATATTCTTAAGCTTCTATGCTAACTTGGCTTCATCCCAGTGTACAGCCCAGAGAAACTTGCCCTTTGTGACTTTCTTCAGTTAAAGTTCCTTCCTGATGTCTCTCATATCTCTTCTCCTGGCTGAATTCCCTGGTTGAATTTTCTAACTCCTCTTCTACTGGCTGGCAGGAAGTGCAGGCCTACTCTATCCCCTGCCCAGTGATTGGCTGTAAGCTGCTTTATTGGCATATTAGGGTACAATTGGAGAATAACTTTTACATAACATTGAAACAGGTGATTTTCAGAACAAAGATTGAAACCAGATATGGGAGGTACAGAAATCAACATTTGAATTACACAATAACCTTATGCCTCCATATGGCAATGTCAGAAGTGGTCTAGAAGTGTTGGATATACACAGCAAATTGAGAAGCCTAGAGAATCTTTGCCAACTCTGATCTGCTTACTCATGCCGTCAAATGTGATAAGAGTGTGTCCACACAATAGCCTTCTCATATAGCTTCCCCAATACACAGGTCCTGTAGTATTGCTTTGACAGCAAACTTGCCCAAACCAACGTGCTCATTTTTGCAAGGGACTTCTCTCTATCAGGCCATACTTCCATATAAGGAAAGTAGAGGATTTAAAATTAATGGCCAAAACCCCTACACATCTCATTGAATGTAGAGAAATTGAGCTGGTGCCTACCTAGAGTTTTTACCCTATAGATTAGTGTTCACTGCACTGAAAAGTACTTTGAGTGCTAGTGAAGAAGAAAGGTAAACAGCAACCCAGTTCCAAACTCACTGATCTACACTGGTAAACAGAGTAGAAGACATAAAGGTATAACAGCAGCACAATACTTGTGGTAGTGACTAGCCAGGATCTGATCTGATTTGATTCTCGAAAAGGAATCCATACCTAATACTGCAGAAAATTAATCATAAAAGTTGGAGTTAAATGGATGTAGCTAGAAAAACTCAACCCAAGTGAGATACCCCAGACCAGAAAGACAATTATTGTATGTATTCAATTATATGTGAATGTTAGCTGTTAATTTTTTATTGGAAAGCTATAATCCATAAAACCAATGAGGTTAAATATAGAGTAAGAAACTTGGGGCGGTGTCCAACTGCTTAAAAAAGAAAAATGGAATAGATAATTATGGATAAATAAGGGAGTAAATTGCAACAGGAGGATCATAAAGGTGGAAAGAAGAAAGGGGGCAAGGGATAGAATACAAGGAGTGACAGCTAATACTATGTGCTATTGGAAAATTTGTATAGAGTCTTAATATGGTAGAAGTTTCCTGAAATATATACATATATAAACTTGATCTGAATGAAAAAACCAATTAACGGGGGAGA
Source organism: Acomys russatus (assembly GCF_903995435.1). Lineage (NCBI taxonomy): Eukaryota > Metazoa > Chordata > Mammalia > Rodentia > Muridae > Acomys > Acomys russatus. The sequence goes on along the minus strand of NC_067138.1, from coordinate 78,774,926 downwards.
TAGAGTCTTAACTGGATTCTCAATAGGACATTTATTGTTGCCAAATGAAGCTTGTAGTAACATAAATGAATTACATCTAAAGAAGTTGTTGACTAAATGGGCCACAAGGGAACCATAAGGAACCCATGCTATTGTCAAGACTACAGTTTCTCTCCACAAACTGATGGTGAGTTCCTTTTGCTGAAGACATAATTCATTTAACATGGGGAAATTGAGCTGTTGTCTTCCTAGAGCTTTCATTACTATGGACTATTGTTCAGGATTCTGGAAGTTTCTCTGCATATTACCAAAGGAAAAAAGAAAAACATCAACTCAGCTATAAACCCTCTATCTACAATGATGACCTGTCTGCAAGATGCACTAGCGCAGTAGTGGCATAAAGCTTGTGGGAGTAAACAACCAAGATCTGACTGGATTTAAGGTTCATTTCATGAGGTGTAAGATTCTAGGTGGCCTGAACTCAGCAGTGACATTATTAGCTAAGGAAATGGTGTTTTATTATTAGCTATGGAAATGTAAGATTCCAGGTGGCTTGGTCTTAGCCATCATGACAATAACATTGTTAGCTAAATAAAGCAAGTTACGAATTGCAGGCCATGTGAAAGTCAGACCCCCCTCTCCACTCAACTGTGAAGAATGACCACGTCCCCTGAATGGGAAGGCCTGGTGGTACTCAAAGGAAGGATACCAAGAAGAGACTTGATACCCTATGAGCATATACAGCGGGAGGAGGTCCCCCTCAGTCACAGTCATAGGGGAAGGGAGTAAGGGGAAAATGGGAGGGAGGGAGGAATGGGAGGATACAAGGGATGGGATAACAATTGAGATGTAATGTGAATAAATTAATAAAATATATTAAATAAAATAAAATAAAATAAAGTAGTAGAAGTAGAAAAAAAAAAGAATTGCAGGCCAGTAACAAGAGCAAAAAAAAAAAAAAAAAAAAGTAACAGCAAACTGAGAAGGACAAGTTAAAAATTCTCCACTAGCCTCCATCTCAACCCTGCCCCTTGAATTTACCGCTGCTGCCCTGGAATTTACTACCCCTATCTCACCCTACTTAGAACTGACTACCTTAGACTCCCTACTGTTAGCCTATCACTATAACCATTGTCACTAAGTTCTCCTTCTGTATATGGTATATTAATGCCCAACTATTACAGAACAGGGGTCTTCCATCTCCTAGGATCTTGGTGGACCCCAGCGCGTTGGCTTAATAAAATTCCTTTGCTTTTGCATCGACTCTGGACTCTGACTCTCATTTGGGCTTCCATGAATAGACTTTGGCAATCTGAGTCTAGCAGAGGTAGAACCCGTACTTATTTCTCTGATAGCCGAGAGCCTAACAATAGATATGCCAGGGAAATGAGCAGAAAACCAAATATTACTGTTTTCCTAAATAAACACAGCAATAAAATTTGACTCCTGAAAACATTATATTATACTCATAGATCAATGCCTTGCTCGACCATCATTAAAGAAGTTTCTTTCTTTAGTAGATGGCAATAAACAAACCCACAGTCAGAAAATGTGCAAATAGTGAGATACCTTGGAACACTCAGTCCTAAATGGGAGTGATCCATCAAATGCCTTCTCTCAGGACTCAGGGAACCCTCTGGAAGAGTAGGCAGAAAGAGTGTAAGGGCCAATGGAGGTGGAAGTTGCAAAGGAAACAAGGCCTTTTAAAAACAGACTAACATGCACATATGACTCACAAAGACTGTAGCAGCATGCACGGGCTTTCACGTGTCTGTCCCAGATGGGAGTCCTAGAGCTGAGAGGGAAAGTGGACACAAATACCTTTCTCTAACCCTAAAGTTATCTCAAATTGATACCACTGTCAAATAAAAAAAATTAGTGTTCTCCAAGTGAGTCTCATTGAGAAAACAAATCTTTCTTAAGAGCAGTCTCCATGCACAACAGTAGACTACCAACTCAGCAGCATCTTTGGTGATTCTTTGTCTTATACTGCTGTGCTATGGCTTGATTTTATTTCATTTTATTTTTTACCTTATAGATTTTTGCTTATATATTATGGCTTCCTGTTTTGTCTTCTTATGGGATTCCTGTGTGTACAAACATGTATGTGTTTCTGTATAAAGATACAGAATATGATACAGATATGTGATTCTAATGCTTTTTCTTTGGACTTTTTTTTCTTCTGCTTATTTGTTTTGTCCTAATCTTATTTGGTTTTGTTTTATCTTATTTTATTATTATTCATTATATATGTCTTTGTTTTCTAGTGAGAGACAGAAAAGGTGTGCATTCATATGGGTAGAAAGATGGGGAGGAATTTGAGGAGTTAGGGAGGTGAAATCATAATCCGAATATATTGTATTGAAAAAAAACTATTTTTAAGAAAGAGAAAAAAATGATCAAATGCAAACTGTATGCACACAAAACTGCCTTTTAAATCTACACTAGTATTCCTTAATATTAGTTTTAAAGGCCAACTAGTATTAAAATTTCTTTTCATCTTGAAAGACTGACTTAAAAATCTTTGTGTATGTCATTTTTATTAAAACCCATAGACTTGTAATTTTAAGCTAAAAATGCAGAAAACTTACAAAAAGTAATTTATACTTTGGAAAATGATACTGTAAATAAAAGAACTCTTTCTGTTGTGGTTTGAATAAAAATGGGTCCCTTAGGCTCATAGAATGCTAAATAATCAGGGAATGTAAGTGTTTGAAAAGATCAAAAAGACTAGGAGGTGTGGCTTTGTTGGAGGAGGTGTCATTGTGGGTGGGCTTTGAGGTTTCAAGCCCATGATAGGCCCAGGCATTTTACTGCTCAAGTCCCATGCCTGTATGACACCATTCCCCCTTCTGCCACACTTCAGCAATGATGATAATGTTCTAATACACTGAGACTGTTAGCAAGTTCCCAATTAAATGCTTTCTTTTATAAGAGTTGCCTTGGTAATGCTGTCTCTTCACGGAAACAGAATAATGACACTGGCCAATGCTAACTCAAAACAAAGTATTTTAGAAAACTCTTGCAAGTCATCAAGTACATTCTAAAACAATTTTGATGTATTAATTCAACACTTCTAAGTTAAAAGGGGAAATTTTTAGGTCAGTCTTTCAAGATGAAAAGAAATTTTAATACTAGTTGGCCTTAAAACTAATATTAAGGAATACTAGTATAGATTTAACATGTTAAGTTCTCATAAAAAGCAGAAATTAAATTAATTTTCAAAATTCATTCTTGATGATATGCAAAATTGCCTAAGCAGATCAACAAAATGCATAGAGATAGCACTTTCTGTAGTTATGTGACTAAATTCCCAGAGATGAGAAAAATAGAATGTCACAAGGATGGCAGAAAAAAGTAGGAAAGCTACCCGTTGAATAAGCATTTTAATACTATATTAAAAAAAACCAGACAGAGATTATTATTCTATAAAACACAAAATTCTCAAATAACAAGCAGAAAGTTATAATTATTTTTTAAGTTTTAAAATAATAGCTATGCTTTTAAATCAAAGCAATCTGTAACTTTTGTGACCCTGGATAGGCTTGTAAAATCTGAAAAACAAATAAACAAAATGCTAACAGTGTAGGGGAAACCTAACACAAAGCTTACTAACTTTTTTATTTCATTAACACCTTGCCACCAAGTTATATGTTTACTGCAAAGAATCAAGTAGGTTGAAAACACATGGAGACAGACAAAAGGAATAAAACAAAACAACACAATAGAATTCCCCACGGTAAATCCTCACCAGAATGTAGTAGCAAGGTCCTCCATTAACTCAGAATGCATTGGACCTTCAGTAATGCAGTGGCTAACATTGTTGATTGGTTGCTCCAGCATCTATGTCATTTTCTCCAAAAAAGGCCATGTGCACAATTGGGTCCTATTCTTCTTTTTGCTCACATTTAAATTATGATAGACCTTTGTCAACTCCAGTATACTGGAAATTCTACTCACTAATGTTATGGCTTTTTCAACTTTCATAGTTTTGACGAATTTTTAATTCCATTTTATCTCTGCATATTAAGTATTATTTATCATTTTTGTGGCTGAGTTAATATTTGTAGTACATGTTCATAATTGTTGCTTGTAACTCTGTATCTCTATGGCACTTCTGCCATTTTTTTCAGTTGTCAAGGGCTAAAATTGACCTCTCTGTTCTTAACGCTACTTTAAACAGATATTCTAATGCACTGAGAATAACAACAAGTTTTGAAAACTTTAATAAATTACTTTTCTATACTCCTTTGTGTAGATGCAAGTGTTGGGTCTGCACACTTTCCTTTTCTATCTCCTCTTTGGTTTGCCAGTTCATAAAAAAACAGCTCTTCTGTTAGGTCACTTTACTGGATGAGACTTTTACGTTGATGCATTTCTTCCTCCTCCATACTTGTCTTTGTCTCATTCTCTCACTTCATGTCCACATGCCTTGCTGTTAAAGAAAGACTATTTCTTATTCCTGTATATGTCTGGGGATGATTTTAGTTTTGCCTCTGTTTCCTATTCTTTGAGGATTGTTTTGTTTTGTTTGTTTGCCGCATTCGTTTCTATTAATCAGCTTCTGTGTGACATGAAACTCTTTGATCTGTGATTCTTTACCTGTTCTTGGTTTTTAAATGTCTTGACTGCTATCATTTCAAATATTTTTTATACTGTTCTCTCTGTATTCTTCATCAGGTATTGCCATGTCATGTATATAACTTTTGAAATTGTATTATAGAACCTCTCTCTCTCTCTCTCTCTCTCTCTCTCTCTCTCTCTCTCTCTCTCTCTCTCTCTCTCACTCTCTCTCTCTCTTTCTCTCTCTCTCTCCTACCTCTTCAAACTCAGTGTTTCATTAGCTGAATCCATTTTATTGATAAATAGACAAAAGCTTTTTCATGACATTTACATTGTATTTGATTTAAGTATTCCTTTTTAGGTTTCCTAAAAGACTTTGTCTCTTTTCCTTTACTCTCCATACTGTATAGTTTACAACTACCATTAGCTTACTCAATCTATTAATTATAGTTACTGTTAGATCTCTGTAATCAGCTTAAAGGACAGGCAGAAAGAAGAAAGAGACATGACCTTACATAGGCAGGACCATTTTGTCAGTGCACATACTCTAGGGGTCATGATTTTACCCATGTGGGTATATGGATGAGAGAACACCTACAGGAAAATGACTATGACCCTTTACATAGGGGGAAATGACGAATGCATATATATTATGTTCCCTCTCGTAGACTCTCCTTTCTGAAGTTAACTTGCACGGCCATGAGGGAAGCTGGGAGGTGTAGTGTTTCAGTAGAAAACTATCAGTTATTTTAAGTTTTCATAAGCTGCCTAATTATTAAAAAGTGCATGCTATCTAGAAAACAGGCTTCTGATACTATGTTGTTAAGTTTTCGCACTGTTCTCTTTTCCTTTATCTTGCCTTGTGTTTTTTCGGTTATATTTAGTCCTGATATATTGGTCAAAAGTATGTTCCCTGTGTAGATTTTGTTGTGCAGCCGAAGTTCACTATGTAATGTTTGCTATCTTGTAAAGTTAAAAGTTTCAAATACTTTTGCTGTTAACTTTTCCCCTCTATTTTCTCTACATTTCCATGAGAACTCTTCACAAGGAATCTATCATTGCAGCTCTCCAGCTGTGATACTTGTCCAGCACGGGAGCCTTACTCTTTGGTGGCAAATTACTGGGGACAGAAAGGTTCTGTTAGGATCAATTCTCAGTCTTTCAGTTGGGCCATATTCCTGACTTGGATCTTTACAAGTATGTTTTGGCTTGTACACCTGACCACAGCAACTTAGAAAGACTAGAGATGGGCACTTGTTCTTTTAAGTAGCTGTTCTAAGACTCCAGTAGAGTAAGCATTTGCAACAGAGTGTACTAGTAAAATTTGATGTCTCTTTAGACCATCAGATCAAGAAGCAATTGCCATTGTATCCTTACAGTTCTCAAGAGAAGAGCATGCTACGCTAGAAAGGTACTTGGGAAAATGGTAGAGTTTCTCAGCAGGCAAGGTAGAGGGAGGTATCCTGGAAAAGTTGTTTCACAGTCCCCAACAAGCCAGTGACAAACAGGTTTAGCACTGTTGATTGAATTGTGTTGATTGAATAACAGGCACAGAGGTTTTCTTAGATGTCTTATACCTGGTACTAGCTTAGTTTGCATTTGAAAAGTTCATTGTCATGTGAGCTGTTACTTATATTTTATATTTGAACACCCAGTGAGGACACTATTGGTGTCAATAAGTCCATAAGATATCACAACATCAAAAGGAGAAATTTCTTTGTGTGTTTCTCATTTTCCCTTTAATCTCTGTTGCCAGAAACACAAGGAACCTGCTATTTCCTTCTTGTCTTACGTTTCTTTACATTGTGGGAACATGGTATAGATTCTGGAAGAAAGCCCACAAAAGCGGAGAGGATTGTACAGAGTGTGGCCACAATGATTTCCTTTGTTGAATACATCACCTTTGGCTATTTTTCTAAACTCTGGTTCAGCCTTGGGTCAACAAATGTTGGCTGCAGCTATATCTTGCCTGTCTTTCTAATTCTATCCTTGTTTACCTTTCAATTTCTATTCTTAGGTAGTAATAAGGAAGGGCATTATTTTCTAGTTTGTTGAATATTTTTCCTTGCCACAACTTTAAAATTGTACCTGTTGGAGTAGAAACAAAAAGTACTTTAGTAAAAATCAAAAGTCCAACACTTTCAATGATAATGATATCAGGATGAGACTCTCATGGTTAGAGAATTCAGTAGTCTAAAGTTTTAGGATCATTATAATGCAAACTTGGCTGAGAAGCACTAACGCATAGAGAGGAAGCATTTAAACTATTTTAAAAATTAATTGAAGACTATCCCTTTTTAATATATTTTATTAATTTATTCATATTACATCTCAATTCTTATCCCATCCCTTGTAATGTCCCATTCCTCCCTCCCTCCCATTTTTCCCTTACTCCCTTCCCCTATGACTGTGATTGAGGGGGACCTCTTCCCCTGGTATATGCTCATAGGGTATCAAGTCTCTGCTTGGTAGCCTGCTATCCTTCCTCTGAGTGCCACCAGGACTCCCCATCCAGGGGATGTGGTCAAATATGGGACACCAGAGTACGTGTGAAAGTCAGACCCCACTCTCCACTCAACTGTGAAGAATGTCCTGTCCACTGGCTAGAGACTATCCCTTTTTTAATACAATAAAGTACTTCCATTGGTGGCATCTACTTCTAAAGAGATGGATGCTATCTCAGAATAGCTGTATGTCTTCCATGTATATCTACCTGAAAGGAAAACATTGTTATAAATTGCACTGTGTTACTCAAGATAAAACTACAGTTAAACAGAGCTTGCTAAACCATCTTTTAAGCTGTCCTCCCAGTTGACTCATTACAGACAAAACCCATAGGATTTTGTTTTTATTGTTGTTGTTATTGTTCTTGTTAGTAGCTGGCTGAATGGAGCAATACATGCTGCTGCAAATTGTACAATTGAGAATTTTCATGGCCAATATGTATAAAAACCAAAGACATAAAACCTCTCCTCTAAACTTCATCACATGACAAGCTTTAAATGTTGAACATCGTTTCATTTACCTAAATCCTGTTCCTCATTTATGTCTTACATACTTGGCCAATGAACGTTGTGGTGGGTTTTGGTACGCTGTAACAGTACTCATCTACTTTGCCCAGTTGTAGAACAAATCAAGTGGTTGGTGAAGGTGTTGCATAAGTAGAGATACGAAAACTTACTTAGACTACACATGTAATTCCATCAAAAGACACTAGTAAATTCTCCTGGGTGAGTATTAGTGACAGGTCTGGGCATGGTGAGTTGATCCTTCCCATATCAATCAATCAGGAAAATGTGCCCACAGATCAATCTCTCATAGGCATTTTCTTAGTTGTGGCTCACATTCTTTCTGTGAGACAAGATTTTGTCAAGTTGACAAAGCAATACAGGACAATAGGGATGTCTTTCAAGGTACTGGATAGCAGTAGGTGAGAATTGCAAGTTGGGAAAACTGGAGACTCCATAAGGAGGAACATGGAGGACATGTTTTGACATACTTATATACTACATATGGATTTAAATTAAGAAGATTATATATTTTAAAAGATTATGCATAGGCATTGAAAAAATGAGGACCCATGTGAAAGAAAAGATGTTGGGTTCAATGCCATTTCTGGGTAAGAGATGATGGCATAGAGCTGATAGCACAGAGAGAAGTAGAAAAATCATGCAAACAGCAGTCTTTTACATTAGAATATACACCGTAAGTGCAGGCATTTAAAAATATGGTTCCCAATTTGTAGTGTTAGAAGACTCAAGATGTGTGACCTTGCTGGAGGAAGTATGTCACTGTGGGTAGGATTTGATAACTTAAGGCCTATCCCTACTCAGAGTTTGCCATCAGCTCTGTGTTTGTGATTCAAAATGTGAGTTCTTTGCATCATGTCCCAGCCACCATACTTACCTCCTACCTCTGCTCTAACAAAATAGATTCTAACTGTAATCCAAAATAAACTTGTTCTTCTATAAGTTGACTTGGTCATGGTGTTTTGTCACAGCAATAAAAAATAAACTAATACAAATGCAAGATTTTGGGTTTCCTTCCAATGGAGCCCATAATGCCTTCCTATGCTGGAATCATAGTGTGCTTGTTTCTGCATTAAGGGGCCTTTCCTTTATCAAGGCTTTATTGTCAAAATGAGAAAAAAAAAATCCTAGAATCTTAATTCAATCCACTCAATTCTGTCCTGTAAAAGTTCAATAAAGGGTTTTTATTTTACTAATTTTATTTACTTTTTTACTTTATTTTATTTAGCTAACTGTCATGATAGTATATGTCTATAGGCAAAAACCATGAGTCAGATTCACTCTCATATTTCATTCCAAAGCTCTTCTGAGTCTCAAACAAATATAATTATGAGCATATTCTTGCTTCATTATTGGTGTCCTTACCTAAGAGCAATTCTTTTCAAAGAGACTTGTTCCAAAGACACAGACCAACATCTTCCAGAGTGGCACAGGAGAACAAAGATGAGCTGAGGATGACTAAACAATTTACAGAATGAACTGGAGATTACATGGTTCCTCTTTACCTGTAGCCATTTATTTATTCACTCCTTTAAAAGGGGGTCCCCAGGATGTTGGAAATGACTGCTGGCCTAGGGATCAGAAGACACTTGAGGTCCTGATCTGTGGCTTTATTTTTACAAGTATTATAGAAATGGATTTTCTTAATTTCCTTTGTGTTTTCTGGTATGTTGAATGCACCAGACATGATATAGAACCATAAGTTATTAACATTAGGACTACATTAAACATTCATACACATCTGATTTTCTTTGATATCTGTTATACTTTTTTTCATGGTACTCCTCACTATTTAGCCATTATATTTGCTAAATAGGTGAAAATTCTCAGAATTCATAGGTATGTACTGTTGGCCAACTTCTTAAGGTTTAAGTGGTTTTGCTTTATTTCTCTTTAAGATTTAAAATATGGTTTCTGTGAGTCGTCTGTGGAAGACTGGAGTATCTTGATGTGAATTATGGAACCATGTGCCGGGCTTGTTACTGTCTAAGTCCGTCCTAGAAGAGGATGTCTAAATCAATATGTCTCTTGAACTCTTTGAAAGGAAGTAGGTTTAAATAGCTGCAATATTATACACAGTGATCTCAGAAGCTCCTAATTTCCATCAAATCGAAAACAAATGTCTGGAAGGTGATCTTCCTACAAGGACTTGAGGAGTCTAACCACCCACTGTTTATTATTGGTAGCAGTTGTGTACAAAACAAGGCATGCTTGTGTGAATGTGAATGCTTCCCCAATTAACAATAGTCTGAAAGTGGATAAAACACAATAAACAGCTGTGCCCAGGCTGGTGGCAGATGACACATGTTTAGCACTTGTGGCGCTCCTCTGATCATTCTACATGAAAAAGCTTGCCTTCATCTGAACAGCTTCTCCCGTAATTAACAGCCTATAAATAGGCATTAGACCACAAGGGGAAAAACCTCTATATTTTAAAAGGAAAAGGTGATGAATGATGCATCGACCAAGAATTCAGGTGTTCTTCATATACAGTCTGCCTGTGAACATTTTACTGCTGGGGAAGCAGCCAACTTTCAGCAAGCAAGGCAGTCATCCCTTGGCTTTGTATCAGAGGCTGTAATGTGCTTGCATTCACCCAGATGCATTTGCTGTAACAATGAAGCCTGCACAGAGGGCATGAATGTGAGTCAGACTCTGTGGTCAACACAAAAGGCAGCTAGGCTTCATTACTGCCACAGCCTTACATCCTCTTTTGTTTTTATATGTGTTCACTGCCTACTTCCCCACACTTGTGCGTAACACAGTTTATATGTCACAATGCTGTGCTGCCCTGCCAAGAAGATTAAGAGTGTCTGAATTCTGAGTGTGATTAATTAGCTGTTTGGGACTTTGCAAAGCATGAATGGCTGTCTTCTGCTCTGGAAACTAACCTCAGAAAGGCCACCCACAGTCTTTCCTACAAGAGCAAATGTATTTGTTTATTTATTTACTACTTTGAGAATGGTTTGAAATATGTGTGCCAGATGATATTCCTGCCAGGAAAATACATTTCAATTAGAAATGATCTCTCAAACATTTGCTGAGAATCACGAGAAATAGGGAAGAATCAGGGGACTAGCCTAGATTGTGTTGACTCTGAACATTGCATAAGGCAAAGCACATGGTATCACTGTACGAACTGCATGCTGTATTTCAGTTTTCTTTATACAAGGCTACAGTGGAATGATGCCAAATTCATTGAGTCTTTTATGTCTAGGGTATAGCCACTCACCATGTGTTAGACATTTAGTAAAAGTTTATAGACGCAAGCCAAGAAAAGCATTCCCACTTTTCCTCTACGCAGTCAGACTTGCCAGGTAGCCAACTGGCTAAATGTTGGAGGCTGGGCTTGGTCTAGAAATTACTTCTAAATAAGCGGGAGCACTAGGAACCAAAATCCAAAGGTCGTGGAGCAAAGCTGAGGCTGAATACAATAAACCTGGGTTCAACTTCTCAGCTTGGGTCATACTAAAAGGCGTTCCCTCTGAAATACAAGAACAAATGCCATGGTCCAGTAGAGTTTGTGATTGGTTGTTTGGAAAAGACAAGAATGGTGGTTTCTAGATGGCAGAAATTTTGGCCTACATCTTGCCTTCTATTCTCAATGTTGTGGTAATTTTCTTATAACTTAAAAGTTTTTAAAAATTATGTGTATACATGTACATTTGTGTGAGAGGTATGTTCCTGTGAGGGTAGGTTGCAAAAGTGAGTGTCAGGTGCCTTGGAGCTAAACTTATAAGAAGTTTGATGCAGGGCAGTGGTGGCACATTCCTTTAGTCCCAGCACTTGGGAGGCAGAGGCAGGGAGATCTCTGTGAGTTCGAGGCCAGGCTGGTCTACAAAGCAAGTCCAGGATAGTGAAGGCTACACAGAGAAACCCTATTTTGAAAAAAAAAAAAAAAGTACTTTGAACTGTCTGGCATTAATATTGGGACATGGGCTCAGGTCCTCTGTAAAAGTAGAATATACTCTTAAAAGATGAGTAACCTCTGCAGTCCCTGTTATAAAACTTTTCAGGATTTACTATTGACTTTAATCAGATATAGCTTATATTTATTTATTTATTTTCAGGGAAAAGAATATGAATGTTCATGATATCTAGTGCATAACTGACAATCAGTACCAGTTCCCAAGTACCTGCATTGATTATGGGAAGTGTGTGTGTGTGTGTGTGTGTGTGTGTGTGTGTGTGTGTGTGTGTGTGTGTGTATGTGTGTGAAGAGAATGAGCTTGCAAAAGTTGGAGATGGTTTCAGGATTATTTCAACAGAGGTGCTTCGTTGATGTATGTTCTGTTCAGCTAAGTATTCCCTTAAACTTTCTGTCTTGGTACAGGAATATAGAAGATTGAATATTTTACTAATAACAAATTAATTTATCATAATTCTAGAATTTCATAGGTCTAAATTAGTGTGCAAGCCCGTTTTTGTGAATATATTACTTAGGTTTCTTCACAAAACAGAGGGAATATGAAACAAATGGGGGAATCCACATTGTAAATGGCTCTTATATTGTAAGTACCTAAATGTTATTTAGGAGGGAGGACCTAACTACACATGGAGGGCTCAATATAATGCTATTGTCATGGAAATTAAATTTCAGAATTAATTTTAGAAATATCACAGTATTTCCAAAATCTAAAAAAAGTATTTTCCAGGATTCTTATCCTATTACAGAAAAATACATGGATGTGATATATATGCATTGAGAGACAAATTCTCTCTCTTTCTTTATTTGTCTTTTTAAATTTTATTTTTACATATATATTTATATTATTGCACATATAAACAATAAACTACTTGTAGCAAGAAAAACCATGACACAATCAGGAACTATATAAATGTTACATTCATAGTGTATTAGCTATTTGTATTTGGCAACATTGAAGAAAACATTTTTCCTATCTTGGTGAGTCTATAATTCTGAATGTAAATCGATATCTATTATACCTCATCTTTATCCATTTAAAACATCTATATAGACCTAAAAACATCTTAAATCCTAAAAAAAAAAAAATAAGCTTAATTGTAAAACTAAACTATCTGCTTTTCAGAGACTTGAGAAGGAATAAAATTAATTACCTGAGTAGACAGGAAGTGCAAGTTAGTAGCTTCTGAAATGAGAAAATGACAGAGACAGTTTGCTGCCTAAGCAGTCACCCAAAACTCTCTATAATGTTGGAGCATCATCTTCAGCCTTCTGTCCCAATATATCTGACAGACATATTTGTGAGGCAGGAACTATTGAGGACTTGCTGTCCCTGTCTTAACAGAGTTTAACCATCTACTCTGCTTGCATCCAAGCTTGCCCATTTTTAGGCAGAATTCTGTCTGTGGCCCAAATGAGGATATTTGCCCATTGGCTTGTTTGCTACATTTGAAGCCATTTCCATAAGGAAGTTCACTGATGCTAAGAAACTTGAGGTAGGCTGAGTATTGCCAGGAGTTAACCTGTCTAATTGATTAAGAATCTTTAAAATAATAAAACCATCTTTAAATACCACATTCTATAGATCTCTGAGGTTTTTGAAGACTTTATCTAATTATTTTACCTTATTATCTATAGAATCATATCAATTTGTTAAACCTAGGTTGTATATTCTTGCAAGAAAAATAGACTAGTAATTTATATGACCATGATTTTCTCAACTAACAATTAATTTGTATTAATTATCCTAAGTACCCTACAGTAGCACTTTCAAAGTTTTGGAACCACACTTTGTACTATAGTTGAGTTGCATGGGTACAATACTTCATATTATTGTAGAAATATATATGATGTGTGTGAAGTATAATCTTAAATTTGAGTTCTATACCTATGTTTCAAAGTTAAACTTATTTTACATCAATATACAAAAGTTTATACCAGTGAAATAAAAATAACTCTGTGAGTAAAAATTAAGGCATTAAGTTGAGGAGTAGATTTAATAATCTACTTTTTTGTCATATCATCCCTATATATTTATATATTCCACCTTCTTTCTTTTCAACCCCTATCTACAAACCTAAGAAAGAAAGATAAAGGAAAAAAGAGACATCCTTGAGTCCAACCTTGTTTTCTCTCTGAATAAGACCAATAATAACTTAAAACCAACTCCCAATAAAAATAAACAGAGGGAAAGGATACAGACAGTACAGATGAGACTTGATAGGCTGAGAACAGATGTTAGGGGAGGAGGGCTCCCCTTTCTGAGGACTAGGGGATGAAGGGAGAAGGGATGAGGGAGGGAGGGGGATCAGGAGATAGGGAAGCTGCAATCAGGATGTGAAGAATTCAAGTTGCAGAACAAGCAGGTAACTTATATTACTAATCCCACTACATGGGAATAGCTTTGAGACTGGCTGAGATATGAATGTCTATGCATAGACAATGCTTCTTATTGGTTACAGAATCCCTCTAATTTATTATTAGATGAGAGTCTTCATAGGGCATGAAGGAAGATTTACAGATGTCTTTCTTCTGCTAATATAAAGAGCAGAGAACAAACCTTAATTGTTCTGTGCATCATGCATACATCATACATTTATAATTTTAGGACTGTATAATGCTTGTGAGAAATTATGTGTTTTCAGAACAAAAGAACTGGACACTGACATTGTATCAGACCTGACAGGATGCACTGTGCTCAGCATGCTGGACACTGATATTCTGTATCCTTCATGTTCCTAGTGTTTCAGTTGCTGTTCCTTACCAGAAACAGACAGCTCCCAAGACATCTTCAAAGACAGTTTCCAATCCCTATTGGCCCCGCATGTCAGACTTCCCCATATAGGGCTTTAATTAAGCCTGGAATATCTCAACATTTAGACAAGCTTGTTTAACCATTTTCCCCAATTTTATTTGGGCCTCTATGAAGGTATTATTTTTCACAAATCAGCTGGAAGAAACCTTAAGAGAATGATGCCCCATTTCCCTTATGGGAGGTTGGCCAGGGTTTTGTTTTTGTTTTCGTTTTTGTTTTTGTTTTGTTTTGTTTTGTTGCTTTCTTGAGCTATAGATGTTTATTTTCATTGGGAGTTTGTTTTAAGTTATTATTGGTCTTATTCAGAGGGAAACCCAGGTTGGAATCAGGGATATCTTTCTTTTCCTTTATCTTTCATTCTTGGGTTTGGATATAGGGATTGAAGAGAAAGAAGGGGTAATATATAAATATATAGGGATAATATGAAAAAAGTAGATTATTAAATCTACTCCTCAATTTAATGCCTTAATTGTTACTCACAGAGTTATTTTTAATTCACTGGTATAGAATTTGTATATTGATGCAAAATAAGTTTAATGTTGATACATGGATATAGAATTCAAATTTAAGATTATTTTTCACACATATTATATATATTTCTACTCTAATATGAACTATTGTACCTATACAATTCAATAATAATACAAGGTTTACTTCCAATACTTTGAGAGATCAATTCTCAATTGATAAACCATGTCTCTCTGACCAAAGTACTTGGCAGGAACAATATAATGGTGGTAGCACTTATTTTGGCTGATGTTTTCAGAAAGATATTAGCATCCATCATGACAAGAAAAATAGCTCTTATATAGAGGTGTGACAGCCTGTCAGGAGCTACTCAGCCTTAGGAGATCAAGTAGCAGAATCCACAGCAAGTACCAGCAACAGCTGTAAACTTCAAATGTTCACTCAAGTGACTTACATTTGCCAGCCTCCCACTCTTCCTAAAGTCTGCACACCCTTTAAAATAGTGCCAAAAGTTAAAGCCTCAAGAATTCAAAACATGGACCTGTCAAGGACAGTCCAGATTTTGGTCGCAATATATTACAAAGTATTTTTATTGTTCAGTGTTTCTAACAACCAAGAAAGTGAAAATGGGAAGGTTCATTACATAAAAATCGCGTGAGCATCTCTCAACACCAATTAGTAGCACATTCTGTTAAACTGCTAGAAAATTAGAGTATGTTTTTTATTCTTGCTATTTCCTTTTGCGTTTGATGTAAAGTTATTCATTTCTCAGAATCATTTATTTCACAATGTCACTGTCAGAATGTATATACCCTTTCTGAAACACATACACATGCTGAGAATAAATGCTCTCTTGTGAAATGTATGATTTCTTTGAGACTATGAAGGGTAATGTCTGTAATCACTTAGTGACTGAGTTTTTATGTTCTTGACATTTTTATAAATGAATTCTCTTCTGTCAAAACTGCAATAGTAGGCCACTTTTACATGCCTTGGGTTAAATGCTGAGGGGAAGAATTATCCAGGAAGATCTCTTTGGTATTGTGTCAAACACTAGGCAGCAGTAAGGAGGGAGTGGTGATTGGCCTGCCATGTAAGTAGCATTCTGGTTGCTGAATATTGAGCTTATCCAAACAATTGTTCTCTATGAGCACACGGGTAGCACCTGTGAAAGAAAATGTTCATTATTTACATGAGTGAGTGTGTGTGTGTGTGTGTGTGTGTGTGTGTGTGTGTGTGTGTGTGTGTGTGTGTAAAGACAGATAGAGATATTAAGAGACCACCTTAGAAAATTTGGAGAATCATCCTCTGACTGAAATTTTCAGAAATAAAATAAACAGAATTTTGTGGTTTGTTCATCTGATTGGCAATGCAAGTTACTCCTACCCACAAATCCAGCTGATCTAAGAAATATTTTGTTTTCCAAAGCTAAAAATCAGGAGCCAGAACAGTGCATACCTACATGCAAGTGATTCGCATCATACATTTTCATGAGGTATGGCCCAGAAAGCCAGCCTTGTTTTCAAAATCCCTTGGAATGCCTTACAGCAATTTGGTGTTTGGCTCATTTGTCAGAAAGATGTGGGTTTCAAAACTACTGTCAAAAGGTGCATGCAATATTTCAGTTATTGGTGTAACAGAGTTATAAGAACAGGTACCCACCTTCTAAAACCAGTAGCATAGTTACAGTTAAGCCTCCTGATATTAAGGATATGCCCTTTAGCACGCCAAGCTTAACAATAACATGATTGAGCAAACAAAAACCTTGTCTTCTTTCTCCTCTTCCTCCTCATCTTCTTTCTCCTTCTTTATTGGACTAGAGAATAAGCACTTTAAGCACTAGAGGCCACAGTCTCCCTTATCACTATGTTCCACTCTGCCATTACAGAGTAAAACCATCCATATATAGATTAATGAATGTAGCTGTACTTAAATACAACCTTATTTATAAAAGTATTTGCAGGCCAGATATGACCAATTTGTTGAGGGGTCCTGACTCCTGTTTTTGACTATGTCTTTCCATTATTGAATAAGAAACCAAATTCCAAAAAGGTTAAAAGATGTTGCCCGTGCTATTAGCTGGGGAATGCTTGCCCTCAAAACATATACATTACCCATTGTCTTGCTTTAGGTGAATAGGCACATCCTTTACTAAGACTGCTTCAGAAGACTAAGGATGTAGACAGCTTCTTTCTCTTCATTAGGTAAAACAAGTATATCAAATTTAGAGAGCTACTGTCCTTAGAAGATTTTAAAAGTACTTAATATTATTCTGAGTGTATGTGATATATGTGTGTGACAGGGGGCCACGGTGCACATGTGGAGATCAGAGAACAACCTTGTGCACTCTGCTCTGTGCTTCCACCTTTACATGGTTCTGGGATCAACCACAGTTTACTTGGCTTACAGGGCAAGTGGCTTTTTACATGATGCGCTAACTCACTGGACACCTGGAACATTTAACATACAAATTTAATAAGGTATATAACAAATGTTTCTTTGAAAATATGTGCATTTTAAATACTAAATTCAAGAGATTAAATAGTTTCTAGTATAAGAGGAATAAAAGATTGGGATGCCAGTATTCAGAACTCTAAAATATCCTTGCTTTCCAGAGTCCCTGCTGTTATTCTTTGCTTTAGGTGAACCAACCTTTCAAGCACTTCTGAAGGAGAAATAAATAAACAATGAGAGAAGAAAGAAAGAAATGAGGAAAAAGGAGGGAGGAATGTTACACTATTTTTTATTATCTATTTTAATGGGGTTTCTTATTCCTCTACTGTCCATCTCCGACCCTTATCCCTCCTACTACCTTCCAATACCCCAACACTAGGTAGGAGAGAAAGAAGGTTAATGAGGAGAGAGGGCAAAGTTCTCTTTAGGTACTTCTGGCTAGTTAGGGTCATTGCATTCTTTGGGCAATAGCAATCTAACTCATCAGGACATCTAGAAGTCCAGCAAACCAGCAACAGCAAACAGAAAACGCAGCATTAGCTTTCTTCCTCCTCTGACTGTCTCGGCAAAGCCATCTCGATGCATTCTTCTTCAGGGCATCCTTTCCTGGAGGAATTCTATCCCCTGCATTATTTTGCTTCTCCTCTTTTTCTTTTTAACATATGCCATGATTTTAATTTTTTCTTTGCAATCCCCATTTATAATACCTGGATGCACAGTAAATCCTTGAGAACTTAATCCACTTCTTCCCAAGATCAGCCTTACTGTCTCTGAAGGCAAAGGACTATAAACATGAGTGGTTATTTTGTACATTCAACTTTTTTGGGAATGGGCATGAGGTCTATCTGTGGCCAGATCTGAAACAGGAAGGCCTTCAGTTGCATGCATGAAATCAATAATACTTCTTTGTGATCTGCATGCCTGCTTGTTACCTCCTGGCTAATGCTCCTATTTTTTGTTGTGCTGCCTCGAGTTGACAGGCTCCTCAGTTAGTTTTTCAATGGCAAGGGTTTACCTTGTATGTATCTCCTGGATATGCACTCCAATGTTACTCCAATGCTTTTCCTTTTAAAAGCACCTACAATCCCAGGGATACCTGGACATATCATTGCTGTCTGAAATACCTTGTGTACATCTACAAGTGAAAGTATTGTATTTCCCAGAGTTAATGCACCTGCCATTTGGAGCTCTGAAGCTTTTAACCTTACATTTTTTTAATGGCCAAACACATCAAAACTAAAGCACCAGGTATTTTGTTATCTCAGACCTCTACCTATAATTTGTTGTATGATATTGGCATGATGCTCCTGAAGGCCATATCAATTCCATCTCTTATCCATTCATCTAATGGTGCTTCTCATGCCTTTAATGGTCTAATTACTCTCTTACATTCAGTATTTGTGTTCTCAAATACCAAAGTGTGTATTAACATCTGTCTGGCATTAGAGTTTGATTATGGTTTTGTTTACAGCTGAAACCATTCTCTGTGGCGTCTTCTCCAGAGACTTGCATTATCTCAGTAAATGAAGTATGTATTTTCCTGGGCTCCTCAACTATATCCCAAGCTCTTAAAATTGCCAATCAACATTGTTCTATAATGACATCATCAGATCTAATTTGGTTTTGTAGGTCAACATAACACATTTCACCAAGCAATTGATTGTTAATGTTTATGCCCCTTGCTATATTTTGGTGTTATATTTTTATGGCTTTTTCCCTCCCTCACGATAACCATTCTAACGGTTGACGAGCTTCTAAGATAGCTTACATCAATCCCTTCCAATCTTGGCGAATGATTCTATTTTGCATAGCACAGTTACTTAATATTTAGTTAATGAAGGGGGAATGCATTTCATAGGAAATAGTAGACTCTTTAAAATGCCTTAAATCTTACATTACTATGTATGCCATATTATATCATCCATCATATTCATGACCAACATCACCAGCAGGCATGTGCTACACAATTACTTTGGAAACTGATGTGAATTTGTAATCTCATCAACTCCTCTGGCAGCCCACTTGGCTCAAATTTCATCGTTTTGCCCTGTATAGTTTTAGGACTTCCCAGTCCCTTGCCTCATACAGGGACTATGGGGATCTTGCAGCAAACAAGTGTGGAGTAGGGTGGGTGGCAAGAGCAGAAAACTCTGGCTCTCAATTATCAGATATGGGCACATTTGTTCTTCTCTCTCTGGCACATTTTGTTTTCCAAGCACTTCAACCTTTGCCTGCAAACTCTCTTCGCATAGTCAACTCTGTAATCCTTTTTAAAATGAGAGAGTTGAGTGACACTGCAGTTTTGTTTTGTTTTTTAGCAGTTCTCTCAACCTTGGAGGGGGAGACCTGGTGGCACTCAGAGGAAGGACAGCAAGTAGCCAAGAAGAGACTTGATACCCTATGAGAATATATAGGGGGACGTAATCCCCCTCAGGAACAGTCATAGGGGAGGGGAATAATGGGAAAATGGGGGGGGGAGGAATGGGAGGATACAAGGGATGGGATAAACATTGAGATGTAACAAGAATAAATTAATAAAAAAAAAAAAAAAAAAAAAGAAAAAAAAAATACAAAAAGATAACAAAGCAAAACCAGAAACTTCCTTCTGAGTGCAACGCAGGAGAAAACCCAGAGTCAGAAGCTACCATGAGTTCTTTGCTGACATACTGAAACAGCTGGCAAAGACCACGCCCATCTCTGAGCTGCACCAGGCAATTATCAGCTGTGCATAAACTAAAAGCAGCTGTATATCCCACACTTGGGACTAAAACAAAAACATATTTACATAACATTACTGAGTTTTAAAGAAATCAAACTTCCACTACAGAGGAGAGGGAAGGAGAGAGAGAGAGAGAGAGAGAGAGAGAGAGAGAGAGAGAGAGAGAGAGAGAGAGAGAGAGAGAAAGCAGATTTAGAAAGACATTTCTCATAGTGTTAGGGAAATGAACACATTTTTAAGTTGTGGTTAATGACCCAGGAAACCCTAACCCTAACCCTAACCAAAACCCTAACTCATTGTCAGTAAGCTCTAGTTAAAGATTGCCTAGTTCAGTGTGAAAACAGCATAAAGTCCAAATGTGGCAGGCTGAAGTGTGCCTGTGAAGAAAACAATGAAATGCACACAGCACTTTTCTTTTTCTTCAGCCATCTTTCTTGTTATGTCCATAAAGTTTCTAAAATTTAGTCTTCTATAGTACACTATACATATCAGCAACTCTGATACAAAATAGAGTTCTGGTATTTGAAGAGTAAGATTTCTTCCATAAACTAAATTTGGTAAATGATGTGCTAAACAAGGCTATGTGGGTTTTTTCAGCTAGGGACTAGCATTGGTGGGCCAATTTACATCGAGGATGCCCAGAGTAAATTACAGAGTTCTTATTTAACACAGTCGGAAATTTTATCATGGAACACACACTGACACAAGTGCCCCTGAGATCATATCCGGAAACTCCAGTTTTGTTATGAGGTATCCACCAGAGAAGACCAATCAGGCAAGAATCAGGTGTTCTCAATTCAAATATAGTCCCAAGCCTTTCTCAGGGTGAGCTTTTAAACAAAACCACATCCTGGCATTGTACACCTCATTTATCAAGAATACTCAGTAAGAAACAGAACTATAGAAGTCCCAAATTAAGGTTAATATATTTAGAAATGTTTCCAGAACTGTGGATTCGGAAGAAGTGGGTCTTCATTCTCAGTTTTGCAGATTTTAACATTTACATGTTGGGCTCTTATATCAGAATGTTGCCTTACTCTCTCTAACATGATGTTGGTTGTGCTAAGGTCGGATTGCCTGTCACATTTTCATTCAGCACTGGTGGAATCACATTCTTAGTGTCATATCCAATGTGTGTGTGTTCTCCTCCAAGGCTGGCTTGGGATTTCAACAAGAGGAAAGCACAACACTTAGTATCTGATTAGTCTCCAAACAAATGGTGCATATGGTGACAAAATGAAAGTCCCTCAGATATTCTTTCATTTTTCTAAAGCAATTTTTCTCTCTTTGAATTGTCTCTTCATTCTTTCTCCTCACCACTTGATATATGTGTTGAGGACAAATATACATGAGGTATTAAGTTTATATATGAATTTTTCTCATCTGATCTTCAGTTGAACCCTCAGCAAGCAGATGATGGTATTTACTTGTGAAGAGGTATAGCCAAGTTTGAGAAAGTAATTACCATAATGTTTGACTTTGAAAATTATGTCTTCCTGTCTGCCATGGGCAAACAGTTTCTTCCCTGTGCTCCAACTTTTTCAAGACAGGCTCAGAGTCAGTATACCATAGATAGACTATGAACTGGGACCTCAGAAACTATGAGAGAAGATAAAGTCTTCCTCCTTTTAGTATCTTTCTTCCAGGAATTCTTTTATGGCCATGAGAAAAGTCACTAACTGAGGGTGTCATTGATTGCTGTGACCATGCAGAGGTCAGGATTCCCATTGTAATTACATTGTGAGGCAGCTAAAAGTTTTTTTGGGAACATGTGCTTAGCCACTGCCATGAGCTCCTCTTCCTGTTCTTCCTGAGGTTCTTTGTCCAGTTTTCTCTACTTGTCTCTTACCCTTGTTGTTGGCCTTTGACTGTAGGTGGAGAAGATGCCCTTTCCCAGTAAGCCTCATGCTAGGAAATAGGTAGTTGTTCCCCCTGCTGACAACAGTACACAAGACCCTAAAATTTGTCAAAAGCTATTTCCTTGCAGAGACACTTTCGAAGCAAACCACCCAGACTTTAGGCCAAAAGGTATCAAGAGCTGGCTCTTTGAATAAACACATATCAAAGCGGTCCTGGAGACAAACCCTGGGAGATATTCTGGGTACCCTCCTGCCATTCACATACACTTGGTTAAAAACCTATAAGTCTCAGGTTAGGGATGCTCACTCCCCCATTTCTCCCTGTCTTTGTCTTTTTTATCATTAAGTTAGGATAGCACATTAGTTTATGAATTAAAATCTAGCTCTTTGACTCCTGACTGTCTTTATTTTAACCAAGCATGCTTGGTTATCTGTTCTTTCCTCAAATCTGAGGCTCCTGCCCTTCCTCTGTGCTGGAAGCTATGTGGACTCCCAGTATCTCAATCCAGCTAAGTGCACTGCTACCTGGCACTCCCTCAAGCTAGAGGATCTGACCAGAAAGCTTCCTTCCTGCTGACTGGGCGTTCTGCATGACCAGTTTTAAGGACAGAGGCTTTCTCAGCTAGCCTCCCAAAGGATGAGGAAAATTCTGTGATCAGATTCTCAGCCCAGACTCCCAGAAAAACAACCCACACTTGTACCCCAAGTATACCCAGTTTCACTTATCAAGTATAGCTATACTTCGTTTTTAATCATGGTTTAGCATCTAAGCTGTGCTATTTATTGCCTTAAATGAATATATTTTATATTTTTAAAATGGAGTATGGGATTTCTCCCCACAGGACTTCTTTCTTTCTTTCTTTCTTTCTTTCTTTCTTTCTTTCTCTTCCATAGTAGGTTGGACTTATTTAATGAATATAAAATACTTTTGATGTGATTTTTTTTGCCCTTTATTCATTTCTCTTAACCAAATTTTTATGTGTTGTTGTTGTTGTTGATGTTGTTTTCTTGGATTTAGATTGCAGAAAATATACTAAAATGGGCTATTCAATATAGAGAATCTGTTGTACTGGGTAACAACTTGGTAGTGAAGGTTTTATCCATGATAATCATAAACAGCAACACAATTTTTCTGCTTTCCAGAAACTTCCTGATTCCTCTAAACTGTATAGTTCTCCCTGGTTATTCTTCAGGAACTTTGAGATAAATAGCAATGTTAAAACATATTTTGCTACCTGCTTTCTCAACTGATCATACAATACGGACCCACAGTGCTTTGTCATTCCTCCAATACATCAATATGACCCAGTCTCAGAACCTTTCACTGGTCACTTTCAAAGCCTGAATTCCATACAACCATATCCACTTGACCTGTATTTCTGTTCATTTACATTTCTTCAAAATAATGTGTTTTATAAATCCAAAAATGTATTTTCTATGGTTCTGGAGGCTGGGCAATCCAATATCAAGGCCTTACAAATTGAACATCAAATCAAGGCATAATTTACTCAAACATGGCAATCTTGGGTTCTAATTTATAGTGGAAGGGGTAGATAATTGCTTGATGATTTTTTTGACCCACAAATACTGGATATTCTGGCTATAAAACCATGTGATATTTATTGTTTTCTTGAAGCTGCCAATAGTGGTCTAGCAAGATAATTATAAGTCACTTCCTCACCTGCGTTTAAAAGTAAGTCAAACTGTATGTGAGGAAGGTGAACTTCCCCAGGCTACTTGTTGAGTAAGGAATGTAGCTTTTTGCATAATAAAGAGCTGGTGGAAGGAACTGGGGCAGAAAATATAAGGTACTTTTGGCCAGACAGAGATGCAGGGAGACACAGATGCACATAAAACATAGAAGGGAGAAGGAAGTCACCAGGGGGGTAGATTAAAAGTGATAGGACATAAATTAGAGACTCTTTTAAATCAAAAGAAAGAATTTTCTCAAACCAGATCAGAAGAATTTAACCTAAATCTTATGGTGCCACCTTATGGTAAAATTGCAGGATGGCAATTCAGGCCTGTTAGAAAACCTACAATAATTTTTTTTACTGCTATTTTAAAAGAATTACCTCTAGAAGAAAGAACATCACAAGATTATGATGAATTTGGGTTTTATTTTACAGAAATCCTAGTCTTAAAAATATTTAAAAATGTAATGGTAGCCTATGGAATGCACTCATCTTGTGTGAAACAGGTCCATAACTGGGCCATGCAAATTTGTATAATTACAAAAGTTTCTACAGATTTTATATCAGCTATCATAGAATCTGGCAATCGATTACAGTGCTGAAATAGTGAAAAGAAGAATCCTCATCTATGGAACAATGTAATAAGACTAAAGATACTAGTATTGCCAAGGATCAGTTGCTAGGCAAAGGTCAATATTCTTTCACTGTCAGCCAAGGAGAAACTGTTCTAGAGAATAACTAGAAAAATTAATGCCTAGGATGACAGACAGTGCTGCCCTAAGCTTAACTGTTCCAATGGATAGAACAATAGATTTTAGAGGTATTAGAAAAGAAATATTTTGCCAAACTGCTATAAATGATCAGAGACCAAATACAAAATTTCAGTTAGATGCAATTATGATTGGAGGCCTGATGAATACTGTAACAGATGTAACAATAATTTCATAAGACTCTTGGAATCCAACCTGTCCACTTTGAATGGTATCTATCTACATAGCTCCTAGTGATTGGGACATTGTCCCAGGTAAACCAAAGACTAAAATTGATTAAATGTATTGAGCCAGAAGGTCAAATAGAAAGATTAAGGCCATATGTGGAAGATATAGCAATGAGTTTATGAGGAAGAGATCTATTGCAACAGTGAGAAAAATGAATTAGCATTGCTTCAATTCAATGACAAGACATCCAGTAGGAGATGCTGCTGATAAAAGTATTGGAAAAGGTTATCAAAAGTTATAGACATTCCAGACTGTCCATAGGCAGGACACAACAGATGTTAATTGTCCACATTTATATGAGAGAACCACTGTTGGTAGAGTACCAACTGCCCAACCATTAAAATGATTAACTAAGACACGTGTTTGGGTTGAGCAATGACCCTTAAATAAGAAAAAGTTACAGGCTCTAGAATAACTTTTACTAGAACATCTGTAAGCTCAACAAATAGAAGACCCCAACCAGCACTTGTAATTCTCTTATATTTGTCATTAAAAAGAAATCTGGATAATAGAGCAGGCTAAAAGATCTGAGAGCAATTAATAATGTAGTACAGCCTATGGATTCATTACAATCTGGCATCCCTTTAACTTCTTTGTCACCTAAGGTGTGGCCTATTATAATGATTGATTCAAAAGATTGCTTTTTTTCAATACCTCTACAGAAACAAAGTAGAGAAAGTTTGCCTTTACTGTTTCCACATTTAGCCATCAACAACCAACTAGAAGGTCTTAACACAAAGAATGTTAAATAGCCCCACCTTGAGTCAATATTTTTTACAACAGCTGTTAGAAATAACTCATAAACAATTTCCTCAATCAGTGATTTATTATTATTATTATATGAATAATATCTTACTGCCTGATTCTGATACAAATACCTTAGGAAAAAATTTTTGTTGAAGTAAAGATAATTTTGCCTTGTTAGGAATTATAAATTGCTCCTGAAAAAAAATATAAAGAGGAAATTCTTTCAATTATCTAAGCTATAAGATAGGTTTACAGAAAATCTATCGACAATAGGTATAGATCAGACCAGATAAGTTACAAACTGACATTATAGTGCCTTATATTAATGTTGAAATTACCTCATTATGGGTAATCAATGAAATTGGCAAAGAGCTTGCAGTATTTTTGGGGTGGGTGGGTGGGTGGGACAGATATTAACACCAAATGTCCGCAAAGCAGGTAACTTCAATATATTAAAAAGAACTAGGTAGATTCTTCCTTGTATCATAAGAGAAATACCAATTAATAAACTCCCTACCTTTTATACAGATGCCAATAAATTAGAAATGCCCGGTTATAAGTCAGAAAGTATAAGTGAAATAATTAAAAGAATGTATGCTTAAAAAGTTCAAAAGTCCAAAAATCAGAACTATATGTTATTCTCATCATTCTATTACATTTTCTAGTATCTCTTAATATAGTTACTGACTGTCATTATGCAGAAAGGATTGTTTTGAATATAGGAACGACTGAACTTCTTCTAAATGATTCAGACTTAACTGTGTTATTAATACAACTAAAACAGGTCATTTTAAACAGAGATCATCCATTATATATATATTCCATATTCAGTCTGTAGGATGTGTTAACCTCAGAATGGAATTTGCAGAGGGAGAGACTCAGAAGGACAATGTATCAGGTGACAGAAATGCTGATTCCCCTATGTGGGAACAGCTCAGGAGACTGGCTGAGACATGGATGTCCCTTCAACCGCCAATGATCTCATGACTTATTATTACATGCCATCATTTCATATGGCACAGATTAGAATTTATGACACCCTATTCCAGTTTGGTTATGCAGAATATGGCATTTAAAATGTTTTTGTAATAAAAGCTCTTCATGACAAAGAGAAACTTCAGTTCCAGCAGCACCCCTAATCTTCTCTGAAGAAGACTATAGACACTGAAGAATCTCTACCAGGAGCTTGATTCAAATGTGGAAAAGCTGTCCACAATGCTATAAACTTCTATTCACTGTGACTACTTACATCACTCTGTCAAAACACTAGAAAAGCCAAACACTGAGAAGTTGATTACCTCACTTTGCTAGACAGGATGGGATAGTCCTTCAAAATTTCTGCTTCACAGAAAAGTCTGTCAGAATACCCCACTAACACAGAGGAACTTTGGGTGACTGTCCAAGTAGATAGTAATTGTCAGTTTTATAGATTCAAAGCTGTTTGTTCTAATCTTCATGTTTACTCAGGTAAAATTTATCTTTCTCAGGTCTCTGATAGAATTGAAGGTGACAGAGTAATAATATTGCAGTTTCTTTATAATCAGTTTTCAAAAAGAAAACTCATAAAGAGGTATAAACTTTACAAAAATTAAAAGACATACAAGGTTAAGTTATTAAGGATCTAAGAAAGTGTTTTGGAGTCTAAGAAAAAAATTTTAAGTTTGGTATATGCAAGTTACAAAGGTTTGAAGATATAAAAGCATAAATGGTGTTAAGAAAATTATTTAAGATATATAAAATGGATAAAATATTTTGATTAAATTAATTAGTTATATACTTTATATAATGTTTGTTGCCTTCTCTCTCCTCTTGTCCCAGTCCCATTCTCCTTTCCTCTTTCTCACCCCTCCTCACCTACTCCTCAGAAAAGTGGAGCCACCCCCCACCAACCCAACACAGCACATCAAATTGTTTTAAGACTGATTGCATCATCTTCCCGTGTACCCTGGCAAAGTAGCCCCACCAGGCAAAGGTGGTCAAAAAGCGTACAAGAAAGTCTCTGTCAGAGACATCCCACCCTGCCCTTAATAGAGGACTCATATGAAGACATAGCTGCTAATCACATACATCTGTAGGGGGTCCACATCCAGTCCCATTGTGGTCCTTGGTTGGTGTTTCAGTCTCCGTAAGACTTCCTAGGCCCTGGTTAGTTGGCTTTGTTGTTCATCTTGTGGAGCTCCTGTCCCCTCCATTCTAATGTTCCCCCTTATTCTTCTACAAGTCTCCCTACACTTCTCCCCATGTTTGGCTGTGAGTCTTAGCACATGTTTCCAGGGGTTGCTGGGTGGTACTTCTTAGAGGACAGCTATGCTAAGCTCCTGTCTGCAAGCATAACAGAGAATCACCAATAGTGTCAGGGATTGGTTTGCTCCTATGGGTGGATCTCAGAATGGTCCAGACATTGGTTGGATATTCCCTAAATCTTTGTACTATTTTTATACCTGTACATCTTGTAGGCAGGGTAAATTTTGGGTTAATGTTTTTGTGAGTGGGCTGGTATTCCCCTCCCTCCACTAGGAGTCCTGCCTAGTTAAAGGGTGGCCTTTTCAATCTTTAGTCTTCATGACCTCGGCTACTAGGATTCTCAGCTAGAGTCACCCCCATATTCTCCCAGGAGCCTACCATGTCATAGTTCTCCAGATTGTCACAGAGATGCCTCAACCCACAATTTCTCTTCTCTCAGTAAGCCCTCTGTCCTCCCACCCCACTCTCCCTAAATCTAATATCTACCTATATTTCTTTCCATAATCCCTTTTCTACCCTATTCCATCACTTTAACTACTTCTGCTGTCTATTTCCCCTTGTGAGTAAGATTTAAGCATCCTCCCTTGGGTCCTCCTTGTTACTTAACTTCTTTGCAATTGAACTGCAGTATGGCTGTCTTGTACTTTATGGCTAAAGTCCACTTATAAGTGAATGTATACAATGCATATCTTTCTTGGTCTTGGTTACCTTACTCAGGCTAATCTTTCCTATTTCCATCCATTTGCCTGCAAATTTTGAGACATCTTTGTCTTTAATAGCTGGGTAGTATCCCATTGGGCAAGTGTATCATAGTTTCTTTACCCATTGTTCAGTTGAGGGACATCTGGATTATTTCCAGTTTTTAGCTATTATGAATAAAGCTGCTACAAATATAGTTAAGCAAATGGCCTTGGTTTATGGTAGAGCATCTTTTGGACATATGCTGGGGAGTGTTATAGCTGGGTCTTGAGAGGTAGAACTATTCCCAATTTTCTGTATAGGTGCCAGATTGATTTGCAAAGTGGTTGTATCAGTTTGCACTTTCATCAGCAATGGAAGAGTATTTCCTTTTCTCCACACCCTCACCATGTGCTGTCACTTGAGTTTTTGATGTTAGACATTCTAAGAAGTTTAAGATGGAATCTCGGAGTTGTTTTAATTTTGATTTCCCTGATAACCGAGGGCATTGAGCATTTCTTTAAGTGCTTTTTTTTAACTATTAGAGACTCCTTTGTTAAGAACTCTGTAACCCCCTTTTCATTAGAATTTTGGGTTAATGGTGTTTAGTTTCTTGAGTACTTTATATATTTTGGATATGAACACTATCAGATGAAGAGTTGGTGAAGATTTTTTTGAATCTGTAGACTGATGATTTGTTCTATTGACAGTGTCCTTTACATTATAGATGCTTTTCAGCTTCATGAGGTCCTATTTATTATTTGTTAATCTTGGATCCTGAGCAGGAAGTTGTCTCTTCTGCCAATGAGTTCAAAGCTCTTCCCTAATTTCTCTCCTAATACATTTAGTATTTCTGGTTTAAAATTGAGGTCTTTGATCTACTTGGATGTGAGTTTTGTGCAGGGTGATATATATGGTTCTACATGAATTTTCCTACATGTATAAATCCAGTTAGAACAACACCATTGTTTTGGATGATGATTTCTTTTTCCTCTTTATGGTTTTGGCTTCTTTGTCAAAAAATCAAGTGTCCATAGGTGTTGGGTTTCTTTCTGGGACTTGAATCAATTCCACTGATCAATGAACCTATTTATATGCCAGTACCATGCTGTTTATATTACTGTTGCTATGTGGTACAGCTTGAAATCAGGCATAGTGTTATCTTCAAAAGTTAATTTATTGTACATAATTGTGTTAGTTATTCTGGATTCTTTTTTTGTTTTACCATATGCAGTGGAGAATTGTTATTTAATGTCTCTGAAGTATAGTGTTAGTATTTTGATGAAAATTGCATTGAAAAAATGAAAAAGAGAAAGTTGCATTGAATCTGTATATTGCTTTTGGTAAGATGGCCATTTTAGTATGTTAATCCTGCTGATCTATGAACATGGGAGATCTTTCCATCTTCTTCAATTTCTTACTTCAGAGCATTGAAGTTATTGCCATACAGGTCTTTCATTTGCTTGGTTGGAGTTACAATGAGGTACTTTATAGTATAATGTTTGTGGCTATTGTGAAAGGCATTGTTTTCCTGATTTCTTTCTCATCCCATTTGTCATTTGTACACAGAAGGGCTACTAATTTTTCTGAGTTAATTTTGTACTTTTCTGAAGGTATTTATTAACTGTAGGAATTCTCTGGTATAATAATTGGAATCACTTATGTATACTATCATATTTTTTGTGAATATTTATAATTTGACTTCTTCCTTTCCAATTTGTATCCGCTTGATTTCCTTTCATTGTCTCATTGCTCTGGTTAGGATTTCAAGTACTATATTGAAAACATATGGAGACAGTGTGCTGCCTTGTCTGTTTCCTGATTTCAGTGGAATTAATTTAAGTTTCTCTCCATTTAATTTGCTATTGGATAATGGCTTACTGTATACTGCCTGTAATGTGTTAAGAATGTGTTTTGTCTGTACTATAGAGCAATAGTAATTAAAACAGCATGGTACTGGCACAGCAATAGGCTGGTTGACCAATGGAATCGAATTGAAGACCCAGATATGAATCCACACACATACAGTCATCAGATTTTTGACAAAGAAGCCAAATCTATTCAATGGAAAAAGGATAGCATCTTCAACAAATGGTGCTGGTCTAACTGGATTTCTACATGTAGAAAAATGCAATTGGACCCATACTTGTCACCATGCACAAAACTCAAGTCCAAATGGATGAAAGACCACAATATAAAACCAGAGACACTAAATCAGTTAGAAGAAAAAGTGGGGAAGAGCCTGGAACACATTGGCGCAGGATACAACTTCCTGAACAGAACACCAACAGCCCAGGCCTTAATGTCAACAATTAATAAATGAGACCCCATGAGGTTGAGAAGCTTGTGTAAGGCAGGAGACACTGTCAAAAGAACAACGCGACAGCCTACAGACTGGGAAATAATCTTCATCAACCCTGCATCTGACAAAGGTCTAATATCCAAACTTTATAAAGAACTCAAGAAATTAAACGCCACCAAACCAAATAACCCAATTGAGAAATGGGCTCAGAATTAAACAGAGAACTCTCAACAGAGGAATATCAAATGGCTGAGACACACTTAAAGAAATGCTCAACATCTCTAGTCATCAGAGAAATGCAAATCAAAACAACTCTGAGATTCCATCTTACACCCATCAGAATGGCGAAAATCAAACATTCACGTGACACCACATGCTGGCAAGGATGTAGAGAGAGAGGAACATTCCTTCATTGCTGGTGGGAATGCAAACTAGTACAGCCACTTTGGAAATCTATCTGGTGCTATCTCAGAAAAATGGGAATAGGGCTTCCTCAAGACCCGGCTATTCTACTCCTTAGAATATACCCAAAAGATGCTCCAGCACACAACAAGAAAATTTGCTCAACCATGTTCATAGCAGCCTTATTCATAATCGCTAGAACATGGAAACAGCCTAAGTGTCCCTCAGTAGAAGAATGGATAAAGAAACTGTGGTACATTTACACTATGGAATACTACTCAGCTATTACAAATAAGGAATTCCTGAAATTTGTGGACAAATGGATTGAAATAAAAATGATCATAATGAGTGAGCTAACCCAGACGCAGAGAGACTCAAATGGTATATACTCACTTATAACTGGACACTAGCCCAAGGGGCAGGTCCCATGAAAGTGGGATAGAGGTGAGAACATCCTATTGAGACTCTAGGTGAGAAAAATATAGGGGATAGGGAAGTAGGTAGATCCAGAGGGTCCTAGAAACCTACAAGAGGAACATTATGATGGGTGGATCTGAGCCCAGGGGTTCTGCTTGATCAAAGGTACCAACCAAGGACAAAACGTGTAGTCATCATCAAACCCCTACCCAGATCTAACCAAGGGACAGAACATTTTCCACAGTTAAATGGAGACTGGGGACTGATTTTCACAGGATCTCTGGTGCCCCATATTTGGCCATGTCCCTTTGTTGGGGAGGCCCAATGGCACTCGGAGCAAGGATAGCAGACTACCAAGAAGAGACTTGATACCCTAGCACCATATTCAGGGGGAGGAGGTCCCCCTGGGTCACAGTCATAGGGAAGGGGGATTGGGGTGAAAGTGGGAGGAAGGGAGGAATGGGAGGATGCATGGGATGGGATAGAAAATGAGATGTAATGTGAATTATTTTATTTTTCAATACAAATGTGTTTAAAAAAAAGAATGTGCCTTGTATTCCTGATTTCTCAAAAAATTTCAACTTGAAGGGGTACTGGATTTTCTCAAAGGCTTTTTCAGCATCTAATAAGATAATCATTTGAGTATTTTTTCTTTAGTTTGTTTATATGGTGGATTACATTTTTGGATATTTGTATACTGAAGTACACCTGCATCCCTGGGATTAAGTCTACTTGACTATGTTAGATGATATTTTTAAATTGTTCTTGGATTCAGTTTGCAAGATTTTGTTGAGTATTTTTACTTCATTGTTGTGTCTCTGCGTGGTTTAGGTATCAGGATGACTGTGGCTGAGTAGAATGATTTTGACAATGTTCCTTCCATTTCTATTTTGTGAAATAGTTTAAGGAGTATCTGTGTTATCTTTTCTTTGAAACCCTGGTAGAATTCTGTGCTTAGGTCATCTGGCCCTGGGCTCTTTTTTACATGGGAGACATTTGATGCCTCTTTCTATTTTCTTAGGGTTTATAAAACTATTTAACTTGGATTCCTCATCTTGATTTAACTCTGGTAACTGGAATCTAGCAAAGAAATTCTCTAGCTCATTTGTATTTTCTAATTTTGGATTTTTTTGGATTTTCTGTATCTGTTGTTATGGCCTCTTTTCATTTCTGATTTTGTTAATTTGGATATTGTGTTTCTGTGTTTTAGTTATCTTGTTGGTTTTCTCATATATTTTGCTCTTGGTTTCTTTGATTCTTTGTATTATTTTCTTTGTTTCTAATTTATTGATTTCAACCACAAGTTTGATAATTGTCTGACATCTACTCCTCCTGAGGGTGTTTGTCTTTTTTCTGCAGCTTTCAGTTAACCTGCTAAGTTGCTAGTATGATATCTCTTCAATTTCTTTATGAAGGCACTTTGTGCTATGAACTTTCACCTTATCCCAGCTTTCATTGTTTTACATAAGTTTGGGTATGTTGTCCATATATTTTCATTGAATTTTAACAAGTCTTACATTTCTTTTTTTATTTCTTCCCTGACCCACTGGTTATTGAATAAGGAGTTGTTCATTTTTCATGTGTGTATAAGAGTTTTATTATTTCTGTTGTTTTTGAAGTCCAGTTTAGATCTATGTGATCTGATAAAATACAATGAGATAATTCAACTATTTTGTATCACTTGAGGCTTGGTTTGTGACCAACTATATGGTCAGTTTTGGAGAAGGTTACATGCT
The DNA here is from genome assembly GCF_903995435.1 of Acomys russatus. Classification (NCBI taxonomy): domain Eukaryota; kingdom Metazoa; phylum Chordata; class Mammalia; order Rodentia; family Muridae; genus Acomys; species Acomys russatus. Next base: position 78,741,897 of record NC_067138.1, on the reverse strand, counting down.
GTGCTGAGCAGAATGTATATTTTGTACTTGGGTGAAAAATTCTGTAGGCCCATTTGATTCATGACATCAATTAATTTTATTGTTTCTCTTGATGATCTGTCTATTAGTGAGAGTGGGATATTGAAGTCTACCACCATTAATGCATGGAGATAGGTGTGTGATTTAAGTCTTAATAATGGTTTTTGTTTTGTTTTGTTTTAGAAATATGGGTGCCTTTGTATTAGGGGCATAGATGTTAAGAATTAAGATATTCTCTTGGTGAATTTTTCCTTTGATGAGAATTAAGAATCCTTCCCCATCTGTTTTAATTTGATTGAAAGTCTACTTAAATAAACATTATTATGGCTACCCCAGCTTGCTTCTTGGATTCATTTGCTTGGAAAATATTTTTCAACCCTTTGCTCTGAGGCATCTGGTTGTCTCTGGCATTGTTTGGTTGTTTCTGCAGACCTCTGTGCATCTCAGGCATACAGGGGTATGAATGGGTGCCTGGGTTGTGGGCAGGGGCCTGGATCTCTGAGAATAGCCTGTGTCTTTTCCCTGCTGGTTTTGTCCAACTTGGGCAGAAGATGAGGTTTTAGGTGTCTAACCTGTGTAATTCTCAGGTCTAGCAAGTCTTCTGAAGATGGCTAGTAGAACCATGAATCATAGGCTGGATTTGCATGTTTCTGGAACTCAGAGTTATCTTTGGGATGGCAAGAATAGTCCAGAGGTCTGAGGTTGGAAACATTTTGTCTGGCAGAGGGGATCCTTCTTTTTTCTCAGGAACCATGAATGAAATCTGGCATTTCAGAGTCAGCAACTCAGTCACTTTCTTACCCCATAGTCACTGTGTTCCCAGTACTTAGACTCTGTGTGCTTTGGGTGCCACCATCTTCAAAGAAGACCCAGTCTTAACTTTCTCTCAGTTATTGAGCTGTTTCTCTATAATGTACTTCCCAATATCCTGAAGTATGTTAACAGTTCAGTAAGATAAGAAATGTTCTCATAGCCTCCCCTTAGTTTCTGCATCTGTCTAAGAGTTCAGGGTGAACCTCTTTAGAATAAAATGTTTCATATAGATACTAGAATATTTTGTCCAAAGTTGCCAAATACAGATAGACCAAATATTGTGAACATAATTTTTACCCAGGCAGTTCTCATAATTGTTCTTATTGTATATAATTCATTGTTGTTAGAGATAAAGACATCTCTTGTGCTAAAAGGGAGAGATGTCATGATGACCAACAAATATTGTGTTTTCTGGCTATGAAAAAGTATGTTCTTAATTGTTATTTGAAGCCACCAACAATAGGCTAACAGTATATATAAATATTACTTTTTCACCTGCCTTTATATTAAAGGAATCTTGAAGGAGAAGGTAACTTCCCCAGCCTACTAGTTGAGTATGGAGTATGAATTTTTGCATAATAAGGAGATAACATCAGGAGCAGATGCAGGCAGTACAAGCACAAGCCAGATTTCTGGCCAGACAGTGGTGCAAGGAGATGCAGGGAGACATGGATTCACATAGAAGGAAGCAGAATGGAGGTGGAACAGAGCAGTGAAGTAAGCAATAAGAACCACATAGTGAAACACAGTGTTGGAGAAATTGGGTTAAAATACTAACTATCTGAGAGACTGCTCCAGGCAAAGGCCAAGAGCTTTAAACTATACAGATGTCTCCGTGTCTTTATTAATAAACCTTAACAGGCTTCTGTGAGGCCTGCACAGTATCTTTCTTAAGGATAGTAATCCTATTCATGAACTCAGACCCTGTGACCTAATAACCTCCATGGCTACCTCCTAATGCCCACTGTAGTTTAGTTGGAATCTATATGGTCTGCAGACACTTTCACAAGCATAAACCCCAACCTAGATGGGACCCTGTGACTGTGGAAATTTTCAGGCATGGGACAAACCTATTAGAAATGTTTTCTGGATGAAGAAGGCCACAGGGTCAGTGAATTCTAAAAGGAAAAACTCAAGGAGTTTAAAAATATTGTTTTCAAAGGAACGTGGAATTTAGAATTCAGATGAGTAAGTCAGGATACTGTTTGATCAAACTCTGCTCACAGTGTTTTCTGTACTAGGTATATAAACAATATAAAAGCACCAATGGGAAAAATAACAGTGGCTCATTCCTGAAATGAACCCAGAGTTCTGTGTCTTTAACTACCATCACTCCCTTTCCTAGGTCCCATGGCTGTGCTGCCATGGTTGAATTTAGAATTTAACACATGAACTGGACAGAGTCATGGTCAGAGCACCACAGATAATTTGCTTAACTTCTTCATGTAACATTCTGAAGCTAATTATTTAAAACAGAAACAACTCAATGTACTTTTGTATTTTTAAATTAGTTTTTTAGTATGTGATATATATATATATATATATATATATATATATATATATATATATATATATATATATACACATACATATATATGTGTGTATGTGTATATATACATACATACCCTGGAATGCAGGTTTTATAACATCAGGCAAATTACCATCAATAAAATGACTTGAACTGGCAGGACACAAAATCAGAAAGTAAATTACTCCATTGTCATTCCAAAGAAGCATTTGGATTTAAGTTATCTCAAATGCAAATTTTTTGTCATGGACTGTAAGAAGAAACATAGTTTTCAAAGCCATATTTGCATGTTTTCCTTCTATTCCAGCTATTTTCTTCTAGTCTTCCACTGTCCCATAGAAAATATAATAAAAGCCACACTTGTAATTTTAATACTTTATCACAGTGCTAACAAACAAAACTAGATGACATCAAATTCAAGCATATATTTAACCCATATTTCTCAAATATTATCATTTCAACATATAATCAACGTAAAAACCAATTGAGATTTTCTTTTCATACTTAAATTCCATTGTGTTTGTTTCCCAAACTTGTTTAGTTTCATTGTGTCAACAGACACCCATGGAGAGTGATTCTGTATGAAAGTCTTATTATGTTCCTGTGTCTCTGCTTGGTCACCTTGTTTAGCACCCAGATTGTACTTGCAATAAGGAAAGCACATCTTCAAGTCATTGATGCAGCCAATTAAGCAAACAAATGTACAGGATGGCCATTCAACCTTATTGGTCAGGTGAATAATAAATAATTTTCATATAATCACATACCAGGTTATAACATGAAGATACACATAACACTGTGCGACACACTGACAACACACTGGCCATAACTATGTTTCTAGACACTTTATGTCAGGTTTTTTTTTTTTTTTTTTGAATCCCATTTACTATCTCTAGCCATTTTCCACTTTCAGTTCATTTGGATCATAGCTCTAAGGTCTTTCTGCCTATATTATTTATTATTTTCACCAACTTTGTGTCATTATTTAACAATCTTATAATATCTCTGTGTGTGTTTGGGTTTTGCATCAAATTTTGGTATTAAAATTTAAACATTCTGGTTATGAGATGGTCTAAATGCTGGTTTGTCTTCATTGAAATAGAATGTTTCCTTATTTCCTTCTGACTCCTCAATGTCAAGACAATTTTTGACATATAGTAGTTTCTCAACAAATATTTCTTCAATTAAAAAGGGGAGAAATAATGATAAGTGAAAACACAATGCATGGATTAAAGAGGTAACAGGAAAAGAATTTGTGTGTGAATGGGTGAGTGCTTGTCTCTGTGTGTGTGTGTGTGTGTGCGTGTGCGCGTGCGCGCGCGCGCGCGCACCAGACATTACACCAGAGTAAAATCAAATAGAACAGAATGCTGACTTCACAAATTACCTCCTATGTGTTACTTAATTTCTTAAAATAAGTTTTATAATATATACAACAAATTCTTAGAAAGACTTATAAAATGTTTAGTAAAAATATTTATATAAGAAAAAGTAACAGCAACATGGTGAGTGAAGTGCTGGCTGTATTAGGATAGTAACTATTTTGAGATTAATGATTCTCAGGTTACAATTCCAAACTTCTAAAAACTAAGAGTTTCTTGTGTACATAAATTTGACACACTTCATTTAAAAAGAATGGCTGCTGATGTTATTATGTTTATTATCTTTATTATGCAGTGTTAATTTATCTCTTTCACTGCAGAATTATTACCCCAGACCCACACATAGTTTCAACAGCTACATGCTGAAATTGCCTTCACCTGAGAAATAAAACAAAAACAACAACAACAAAAACAACAACAACCCTCTCTAAATGTCCAAATATATCTGGACCCAAAACAGCCAAATAAAACTTCAAATAGCCCATACACAAGTCTCAATGCCATGAAATAATTAAGTTTTCCAGAGCATATGAATCTGATTTTTTTCTTTAAAAAATAACATGTATTTTTAAAAAGGTTTAATTTTGTGAAGAGCTCTGCTGTAAAGTGCCTATAATTTTCCTAGTTTCCTTGAAAAAGGACCAAAGAAATGTCAATTAGGGAGATTTAAATAGTCCATTTATCAACACAAGGTCTTCTGAATGAGAAAGGCAATGTTCTGAAATTATTACCTCTTCAATTTCAATGAATGTTTCAATTTTATGAGAAAATATTAAAAGGAAAGAATCAGAACCAGTTCTTATCTTCCCATAGGTAAAATGATGACTCTACAGATTGGATCACTTGTCTCTCAGTTCATACTCATGGGGTCAAATGCAACCACTGTCAAAAGGAACACAAAGGCAGAGAAGAGAGCAGCTGTGAATTTATTATTTCCATGTTGAATATACAACTGGTCAAGTATACAACTTTTTGCTATTTCTAGATGCTTTTGTTCACAGATGTTTTTAGTATGTTTTCCATCTTGTATTCTCATTCAGTTGTAAAACATCCAGCAGTTTCTAATTTTCTCTAATGTTTGTGAAAGCTACTATTAAGCTCTTCCTCTATGTCTCACAAGTTTAAGCCTAACATAACAGAATTAGAATCAGATTAAATATTTCCTCATGAACTCATAGCTGGGAACGTCTCCCAAGAAGTGCCCTAAACCATGTTAACTGCTTGTGTTGTTGTTACACTGGACACACTCTTCATGGAACCTCTACACTAAGCATAGTACTTTTTGTTTGAAAATTTTCTCCTGCCAATGTAATATTTTGCCTAATTTTGCTGTTTTTTTAAGAAATGACATTGAACTTTATTTGTGTGTGTCTGTGTGCATGTGTGTGCATGTCTGTAGGTAGTTGTACCCATGTATCTACTGTAGAAGCCAAAGATGGATTTTCTGTGTTTTCCTTTGTCCCTTTCCACTTTTTATATTTTTAAGAAAGAATTGATCTTTCACAAAACCTTGCTGTTTCAGATAGACTGGTTGGCCAGGAACAACTTGAGATATCTGTTACCATCCTCTATGGTTATAGACATCCACAGATTTCACCTGGGGTACTTGCAAACAAAACACAGATCCTCTTGATTCCCAGTAACCACTTTACCATGGAACAGTCTTTCCAAACACTTTTTGTTGCTTCTGAACATAGCTTTACCATGACTACGTGTTCCAGGTCTGCATTCAAACAAAAAGATTGATGCTTTCTTCATTGGCTTGAGGAAGACTGTGACAATGTGACAACACAAACAATTGACATGGTTTAAGGGACCTCTCAGGAGGCCTTTGCCATTGTGAGATCATAGGGATATTTTAAGGCTGCTTCTAATTCTGTTAGGTTTTTAATTTACTTTAAAGCAATTATTCATTATATTAATATTCATTCTATACCTCAATTTGTATTTATCTTAGAATAATGATAGTACTGTCTTTATAATATCTGCTATGGAGTTCAAACTGTACTGAATATTTTCATGCCCTTTGTAAAAATTATCTTATCATATCCCATCAAAAGTCTATATTCACATATAACTGTTTGAAGCACATGCACCAAAATATTAAATTTTAGAGTTTTCTTCGCTTTCAGAAAGTCTGATTTCTTTGACAAATGCAAATGCTGATGTACATGCTGCATGCATCTTAATGATGTCAAATAATTGACCTCAGACAGTGACATAAAAGTACACTGCATGGGAAGAGTTGAGCTTGGCCCTTAAGGTTGAGAGCAGGGTTCTCACATATGTGTGAGTACTGAGGTTTGCTAGACTGAGCTCTGCCTTTCTGAGTTTTCCCTACAAAACTTCTTAATGAAGAGTATTTCTAGCAGGTTCCCCAGTATGTAAAGCCCACTTTGTGGATAGCAGTGGTCGTCAGGACAACTTTCATAAAACAAATGATTAAATGAAAAATGACACCATCACTACATTACCTCCACCTCAGGGTGTCCTGATAAAATAGAATTCAGTTAGTACTATAAAAGCCATGTGTAATAAAAAATAACAAATAACATAACCTCTCCAAATCCATGTCTCCAGTAAAACACTGCTTTTCTAATTTTAAGGCCCAAGCAGAGACCTAACTGTCTCAGGCTAAACCTTGTCTTAAAATAGCTTTTTTTCTTATTCTTGTTACCTTGTGATTTTTTTCAGCTTTAAAGTTTCTCAGAGCCTTTGGCTGTATTCATAAAATTATTTTTTATTGTTATCTCATTCTTTCCCTATCACATAATTTATACAGGCAGCTTACATAGAATAAAACATAGAAAGGGTTACTAAATATTAGGAATATATGTTAAAGACTTTAAAATTCAAAATACACTTCAAAAATTCGCAAAGAATTTTGATCCCCCATTAGTGAAATTATTTGGAAATGATTTGGAAGTGGTGCCCTCTTGATGAAGATGTGTCACTAGGCATGAGATTGATAAAAGGCCCATCTTAGTCAGCCTTCTTTTTTATGGGGTCAGATATGATCTCTCTCCTAATGCTCCAGTGCCATGCCTGCCTGCCTGCCCAGGAACGATGCTTCCCTCAATGATGACCATGGAGTAACCCTATGAAACTGTAAGCAATCCGCAATTGAATGCTTTCATTCATAAGCTGCTACAGTCCAGTTTTCTTTCATAGTGATAGAACAGTAACTAAGACAACTTCTTACATTATTTAAAAAATAGAATCAGATAAAAAAAAGTCATAGATGTGTAAGCTTAAAATGATACTGCATACTATCAAAACCCCAAGAGAGAACACAGAAAAAAATTATTAGTTATCTTGCATTATGGAGATATTTAGGCTTTATTAGGTATGACCACAAAAGTACAAAAGGATAAATTGGATTTCATCAAAATTAAAAACAAAGTAACTATCAAAGCCATAAAAACATCAAGATAGTGCTGGAAGAAATAGTAAACAAGATTTACCTACAGATTACATAACCCATACTCAAAATTCAATAGCATATATTGTCTTTTTTAAGTACAGATAACTTTTAACAAAGTGGAAAATGAGTACAGAAAAAGACACTCAAACATACAATGAAGTAATAAAATTTATTTTTTATTAATTTATTCAGATTAAGTCTCAATTGTTATCACCTTACTTGTATCCTCCCATTCCTCCCTCCCTCCCTCTTTCACCCTATTCCCCTCCCCTAGGCCTGCTACAGAAGGGGACCTCCTTCCCCACCATGTGGTCACAGCCTATCAAGTCTCATCATGGTAGCCTGCATATTCTTTCTCTGAGTGCCACCAGGCCTCCCTACCACAGGGAAGTGGTCAAATGGGGGCACTAGAGTTCATGTAAGAGTCAGTCCCTGCTCTCCACACAACTGTGAATAATGTCCTGTCCATTGGCTAGACATGAGTAGGGGTTCAATGTTTACTGCATGTGTTGTCCTTGGTTGGTGCTGTGATTTGAGCAGAAGCCCATGGGTCCAGAGTCACCTGTCATGATGTTCTTCTTGAAGGTTTCTAGGACACTCGGAATCCTTCTATTTCCCCATTCTCCCTTACTTCTCTCACCTAGAGTCCCAATAGGAAGTCCCTGCATCTGTCCCAATCTCCTGGTAATTGGAGACTTTCATGGGACGTCCCTTTTGGGCTAGTGTTTGATAATAAATGAGTGTATATTATGTGAGTCTGGGTTAACTCACTCAGTAAGACCCTTTCTAGTTCTATCCATTTGTCCACAAATTTTGGGATTTCCTTGTTTTTAGTAGCTGGGTAGTGTTCCATAGTGTAAATGTACCACAGTTTCTTTATCCATTCTTTGACTGAGGGACATTTAGGTTGTTTCCAGATTCTGGCTATTACAAATAAGGCTGCTATGAACACGGTTTAGCACAGGTCCTTGTTGTGTGGTGGACCATCTTCTGGGCATATTACAAGGAGTGGAATAGTTTGGTCTTGAGGGAACCCTATTCCAAGTTTTCTGAGAAAGTGCGAGATTGATTTCCAAAGTGGTTGTTCCAGATTGCACTCCTACCAGCAATGAAATAGTATACCCCTTTCTGCACATCCTTGCTAGCACATGCTGTCACTTGAATTTTTGATCTTAGCCATTCTTATGGGTGTAAGATGGAATCTCAGGGTCATTTTGATTTGCATGTCTCTGATGACTAAGGATGTTGGATATTTTTTAAAGTGTTTCTCAGCCATTCAGTATTCCTCTGTTGAGAATTCTCTGTTTAATTCTGAGCCCCAATAAAAAATTATTTGGTTTGGTGGTGTTTAATTTCTTGAGTTCTTTATATATTTGGGATATTAGATCTTTATCTGATGTAAGGTTGGTGAAGATCTTTTCCCAGTCTGTAGGCTGTTGCTTTGTTCTGTTGACAGTGTCTCCTGCCTTACAGAAGCTTCTCAGCCTCATGAGGTCCCATTTATTAATTGTTGACCTTAAGGCCTGGGCTGTTGGTGTACTGTTCAGGAAGTTATCTCCTGTGCCAATGCACTACTTTGTCTTCTAACAGATTTAGTGTCTCTGGTTTTATGTTGAGGTGTTTAATCCACTTGGACTTGAGTTTTGCTCATGGTGATACATATGCATTTTTATACATGTAGCCATCAAGTTAGACTAGCACCATTTTTTGAAGACTCTATCCTTTTTTCGTTGAATAGATTTATCTTATTTGTCAAATATCAAGTATCTCTATGTATGTGGATTCATTTCTTGGTCTTCCATTCTATTCTATTGATCAACCATCTTATTTATATGCTAATGCCATGTTGTTTTAATTACTGTTGCTCTATGTTATAGCTTGAGATCAGGTATAAAGATTTCTCTGGATATTATTTATTGTACAGGATTTTTTTGGCTATTCCGTGTTTTCTGTTTTTCCATATGGAGTTGAGAATTGATCTTTCAAAGTCTCTAAAGAATTGTGTAGGTATTTTGATAGGGATTGCATTGAATCTGTAAACTTCTTTTGATAAGATAGTCATTTTTACTATGTTAATTTTAACAAGGTAGATCTTTCCATCTTCTGATGTTATTTTTAATCATTTTCTTCAGAGATGTGAAGTTTTTTTGAACAAGTCTTTCACTTGCTTGGTTAGATTTTCTCCCAGATATTTATATTGTTTGTGGCTATCATGAAGGCTGTAGTTCCCTTAATTTCTTGCTCTGCATGATTTTCCTTTGTATATAGCAAGGCTATCGACTTTTTTGAATTTATTTTTTATCCCATGATTTTGCTGAAGGTGTTTGTCAGCTGCTGGAGTGCCCTGGTGGAATTTTGGGGGTGACACATGTACACTATCATGTCATCTGCAAATAGGAATAATCTGACTTCCTTCTTTACCATTTGTATCCCCTTGATATCCTTTTCTTGTCTTCTTGCTTTAGCTAGAAATTCAAGAACTATATTGAAGAAATATGGAGAAGTGGGCAGCCTTGCTGGTCCTCTGTTTTAGAGGAATTTCCTTGAGTATCTCTCCATTTAATTTGATGTTGGCTATTGGCTTTCTGTATATAATCTTTATTATTTTTAGGTATATGCCTTGTATCCCTGATCTCTCCAAAACTTTAAACATGAGTGGGTGGTGGATTTTGTCAAATGCTTTTTCTGCATCTAAGGAGATGATCATGTGGCTTTTTTCTTTCAGTTTGTTTATATAGCAGATTACATTGATAGATTTTCATATATTAAACCATCGCTGCATGCCTGGAATGAAGCCTTCATGGTCATGGAGAATGATACATTTGATGTGCTCTTATATTCGGTATGCAAGTATTTTATTGAGTATTTTTGCATCAATGTTCATAAGAGAAATTGGTCAAAAATTCTCTTTCTTTGTTGGGTCTTTGTGATATTTAGGTAACAAAGTGATAGAGGCCTCAAAGAATGAGTTTTGTAATGTTCCATCCATTTCTATATTTTGAAGTAGTTTGAAAACTATTGGTATTAGCTATTCTTTGAAGGTCTGATAGAATTCTGTGCTGAAACCATCTGTCCCTGGGCATTTTTTGATTGGGAGACGATTAATGACTGCTTCTATTTCTGTAGGGAAAATAGGACTATTTAGATTATTTATCTGATTTTGATTCAATTTTGGCAAGTGAAATTAATCAAGAAAATTATCCATTTCCCTTAGATTTCCAAATTATGTGGCATATATAGCTTTGAAGTAGGATGTTATTATTCTTTGAATTTCTTCAGTGTCTGTTGTTATGTCCCCTTTTTCATTTCTGATTTTGTTGATTTTGATAGTGTCTCTCTGCCCTTTAATTAGTTTGATTAACCGTTTGTCTATCTTGTTGATTTTCACAAACAACCAGCCCCTGGTTTTGTTGATTCTTTGAATCGTTCTCTTTGTTTCTAATTTATTGATTTCAGACCAGAGTTTGATTATTTCCAGACATCTACTCCTCTTGGGTGATTCTGTTTCTTTTTTTCTCTAGGGCTTCCAGATGTGTCAATAAATTGCTTATATGGGATGATTCCAATTTCTTTATAAAAGCACTTAATGCTATGACTTTTCCTCTTAGCACTGCTTTCAATGTATCTCACAAAGTTGAGTTTGTTGTTCCTTCATTTGCATTGAATTTCAGTAAGTTCTTAATTTCTTTATTTCTTCCTTGACCCAGATGTCATTAAGTAGAGAGTTGTTTAGTTTCCATGTGTGTGTTGGCTTTTTGTTATTTCTGATGTTTTTGAAGTCCAGCTTCAGACCATGGTAATTTGATAGGCTGCAACATTTATGTTAATCTTCCTGTATCTGATGAGGTTTGCTTTGAGACCTACTATATGGTCAATTTTGGAGTAGGTTCCATGGGGTGCCGAGAAGAAGGTATAATCCTTTGTGTTTGGGTGAATAGTTGTGTAGATATCTGTTAGCTTCATTTGATCTGTTAGATCCATTGGTTAGTGTCATTATTTCTCAATTTAATTTCTGTTTCAGTGATCTATCCTTTGGTGAGAATGAGGTGTTGAAGTCTCCTACTATTAGTGTGTGGGGATTGATGTGCAGTTTAAGCTTTTTTAATAGTTCTTTACAAATGTGGGTGCCCTTGTATTGGGAGCGTAGATATTCAGAATTGTGATATTATCTTGGTTGACTTTACCTTTGATGAGTATGAAGTGTCCTTCCTCATCTCTTTTGATTAATTTTGGTTGAAAGTCTATTTTATTAGATATTAAAATGGCTACACCAGCTTGCTTCTTGTGCTTGGAAGGCCTTTTTTTTTCCTGCCTTTTACCCTGAGTTAATGTCTATCCCTGTGGCTGAGATATGTTTCTTGAACACAGAAGAATGTTGGGTCTTGCTTATGCATTCATTCGATTAGTCTGTGTCTTTTTATTGAAGAATTGAGACCATTAATGTTGAGAGATATTAGTGACCAGTGACTGTTAAGTCCCATGATTTTGATGTCAGTTGCAGTACAGTACTTATGTGGTTGTTTTTGCAACAGTACAGTTATCTAAATCCCATATAGTTTTGGTTGTAGTTTGTCACTTTGGTTTGGAGTTTTCCTTCTATTAAGTTCTGTAAGGCCAGATTAGTGGTTAGGAACTGTTGGAATTTGTTTTTAATCATAGAAAATCTTGTTTTCTCCATCAATATTTATTGAGAGTTTTGCTGGGTAGAGTAGTCTTGCCTGGAACCTATGGTCTCTTAGGGTTTGCAGGACCTCTTTCCAGGTCCTTCTGGCTTTTATGGTCTCTGCTGAGAAATCGGGTGTAATTCTGCTAGGTTTGCCATTGTATGTTACTTGGCTCTTTTCCCTTGCCACTTTTAATATTTTTCTTTGTTCTGTATATTTTGTGTTTTCATTATTATGAGGCAGGAAGATTTTCTTTTCTAGTCTATTCTATTTGTTGTTCTGTAGGCCTCTTGTATGCTTATATGCATCTCTGTGACTCCACATTCTTCCCTGGTCTATTTCCTACAGATCAGACACTTCACGTTTTTGGTACCACCATCTTGGACTCCCTCTCTGAAGTAATAACCTTTAATCCAACTACAGCACTGTCCCTATTATAACTTCTCAGAATGTATAAATTAACAACAACAATGTCAATTTGAGAGATATCAATCTTTTCTAGCCAACAAAAATTGCTGACAATATATAAGATGATATAGCCTTAAATTTTTAGTAGACATAACTTGTGAATCTGAGACTTGGTCACCCATATATATTTAATGATTGATTTGAATTTCATTTCAATTGTTGGGTTAAACCAATTGTATCCCTAGCCCCTTTCCTCAAGAATAAGGAAAAATGATGATTGTTTTCTATTTCATAAGTCCTTAATTGTACAATACTGCCTCACACAGTTTTGCATGGGAAGAAATGGATTGCTTCATAGTTAACAGAGAATTTTGCATTTCTGGTTACTTTGGACTTAGTTGTCAGCTGGGGCTCCTTCAACCCTCATGTATCTAAGGAAGAAAATACTAACTCAGATTTTTCTGTCATATGTTGGTGAATGAGGTTAATAGATATAAGTAGAAATATACTCTACTTTCCCTGAGAACAAAATAAACTTCATTATTGAAGTCATCAGGCCAAAGAGACACACATGAGCTATTTCTGACATGTTAGTTATTGTGGCACATCTATGTTCCTGGTTGTTGGCTTACAATTTAGTTTATACTAAAGTTATTTCTGTCTCAGAAGTTCACATCCTGAAATGTGGTGCATATCACTAATTGAATACAATGGAACCCATGCCTTGTGGCAAGGATCTGGCTCTTGATATTCAACAGGAACATGAAAGATTTGACTAAACCAATGATGGAACAATGATGAAAGATGTTTGTATTGAACGGATAAAATTATAATCTCACTCAGGATGTAAAATTATCCAAATGTCTCATACATTATAGGCTTAGTATCAGCATGATGCTACTGTTAAATGATGGGACCCACAGGACATTAGATCTCGGAGATGGCCTTAGGTCACTGAGAGCATGTTTTTGTCAGGGATTGCTCATACTCTTTTTCTTTCTGGTTGACAGTATAAGTGGCTTTGGTTTAGTACATGAGTCTACAAGTATATTTTATCTCACCACAAACCCAAAGCAAAGAGCCAATCTATTGAGGACATGAACCCCCACAAACTCTGAGCCAACATAAACTTTTTCTTTTTATAATTTATCTCCATTATTTCATTAAGTCATGGTAAGATGTCAAATACACAAAACCAGTTTAAAAGCTATAAATTGATATAACTGCCATTAAAATGTTATAAAAATTTTATAGAAAAGCTCCACTTAATTTATTTTTAATGATCAATGACAAATATTTTTAATTTAGAGGAAAATTCTATTTTCCTACATGAGCACAAGAATATGAATACTTAACTTTTATTTTGTGTTTAACATTTATTTTGAGCACTAAAATATAGAGCCTGTCTTCTTAACTCAAATTAGACAAATTAATTTAATATTTTATGTTATGTATTAAAATATTTGTATGTGACTATTTAGCACTTCCAAAAGATAAAGTGAAAAAGAAAGTAAGTTCAGTTTTGTTCCCATAAATAAACAACATCTAAATCAATATTACATACTTGTAAGAAGAGCATTATCTCCTATTTATAACATTTTTAATATAAAAGATGAAGCTTGTATCACATGCCAAAAGTTGTATTACAATGATAATTCAAATAAATATAAATTTTTATATGTTATTCTGTAAACATTATATAAAATGCTACACTCTGTGAAAGTTAACTCAAGATTCACACTTTTTAAAATCTGTATTATTTTCTCCAAGTTAAAGTACATTAATCTAGTCCAGCTACTAGCATACCCTTTAAAAACTTTGGCCAAACTTTAAATTCACAATAAAAATAAATACAGTCTCCTTTTAAAGAAATGTACACTTAAATAAAACAGTTAGATAAAGCAATGCTTAACATATCTTATGTCACAGTCCCTTTTAATAATCTGATCCTCTCCCCAGGAGAGAAAAACATATATGCAAATTACCTTTTCCATTTAACTTCAAGGTCCTTGGAACTCATAGTCCCAGATCAAAATTCTTTATCATATGAATAAAATGCTTGATTATGAATCAGCAATTTAGGATTTGCATCTCTCTTTAAAGCTGATGAACTTTGGTAACTTGCCTGGTGGGACTGTATTCAAAAGTTTCTTTTGTTTCCTTAGAAGTAATAGACCTTATTGAAACCATGGGGTTGCATTTAAGAAATTTCAAACTGATGTCAGACATTAACACAACTTGAAATTATTTCAGCTGAATTTATCTCCTACATTTATTCTCAGTTTTCTTATTTATCTGACTCTGAGTCACTAAATGTGACTTCGCACATCCGTGGAATCATTTTGTTATTCCAGAAGACAACTCTCTTACCAAGTTCACCACTTTACTAATCTTTCCCTACTCACTGAATTACTGAAAATTAAGTATGTTAATGCAACAGTCAATCACTATGAATAATACAAACTGGCAGAGGTTAGTGGAAATGGAGAACGTATGCATAGGACATGAATCAAGATTTGGCTAGGCTAAGTGGTCATTTTGGGATAATGAGATATCAACAATTGTAAATGGGAGATTTGAATGTTGCAATCACTGAAATAAGCTATTAACAAACCCCAAATGGAGTAAAAGTCTTTGGTAGGCATGAAACTGCGGTTTACGGGCACATGGGAATGATTCAGCCTTCCTTTGTGGTTCTTGAAATGCTACAGGCACAATGGCAAGCTGCCTGATTGCTGTTGAGTCTTCCTGTATTTTATTTCCAATACAGATAATACAGCACAAAGCAAAGACTATATTTCATACACTTCCTCTTGGTGAAATGCTGCCAACATTTGTTTTTCTCTCCAGTTACTACCTCCAAATATATTATTTGCATTATTCTTTTCCTCAATGAGGAAAAAGAGAAAATGTTCTCACAATTTTGTTTCCTGGCTTCTAGTAAAGTACCTGACCTTTGAAGTGCGTGCGTGCTGCTTAAAACAGCATCCAAAGGGGGAAGGGTGGAGTGAGATGTGGCACTTAATAGTAATGACATTATTTAGGCTCCCAGGATTCACTAACGACACTGTTTCATTAAAAACTGTAAGTATGAGCGTGGATGCCCCTTGCAAATAACATGCTGCATGCCTGTGGTTAGAAGTAGACTGCTTTTTCTGTGGTATGGTTTATACTCACTTAAATGTGGTACCATTTGTTCCATATCTGTGTTTCTTACATGGGGTAATATTCAGCAAAGAAGAAATCAATAAATATTTTTGGAAAGAGAGGTGCTGATATTTTCAAACTGAAAACAAATTTCTAGTACTAAGAATACAATGATTTATAATTTATAATCTGCATTTCAAAACAGGATGATTAACATTATTAAATAATTATATGTTATAATATATACATAAATAAAAGTTGCTCTTTTCACCAATATGCCCTGTCTCTTTAATTTTTTCTTTTAAATTTATCTATCTATCTATCTATCTATCTATCTATCTATCTATCTATCTATCTACCTACCTATTCACTTTACATTCTGGTTGTAGTCCCATCCCTCCTCACATCCCAGTACAACCCTCCCTCTCTCCCCCTCTCCCTCCTTTATTGCTCAGAAAAGATGAGCTGCCCTCCCCCTTCCCATCCACCTTTACTCATCAAGTATCACTAGGACTGAGCATATCCTATTTCCCTGTGGTCCAGCAAGGCAATCCCTCCAGGGGAAGTGATTAAAAAGCTGACAACAGAGTTTATGTCAGGGACAACCCCTAGTTCCCTTACTAGAGGACCCACAAGAAGCCTGAGCTGTCCATTGGCTACATTTTCTAAGGGTCTTAAGTCCAGTTCATACATGGCCTTTAGTTAGTGCTTCAGCCTCAGCAAGCTACTCTAGAACCTGCTTATTGGCTCTGTTGGCATTCTTGTGGAGTTCCTGTCACCTCTATGTCCTTTTCACTTTGCCCCCAATTTTTCATAAGACTTCCTATGCATCACCTAACGTTGGGCTGCAAGTCAGAATCTGTTTCCAAGCACTGCAGGCTGGAGCCTCTCACAGGACAACTCTTAGGCTCTGTGTTGGTAACCATAGCACAGCATTGTTAATAATGTCAGTGGTTGGTTTTCTCCTATGAGGTGGGTCTTTGGTTGGACCAGGCATTGGTTGGGCATTCCCTAAGTTTCTCCTCTATTTGCTCTATGTTTATCCCTGTACATCTTGTAGGCAGGGGGAGTTTTGTGTTGAAGTGTTTGTGAGTGGTTTGATGCTCCCTTTCTCTACTAGGAGACTTGTTTAGTTAGAGGGTGTCCTCTTTAGTTTCTATGGCCCCCATTACTAGTAGTCTCAGATAGAGTCCATCTCCTATTCTCCCAGGAGCCTATGCTGATGTAGATCTCCAGCTTGTCATAGAGATGCCCCTGCCCACAGTTTCTCTTTTCTCTAAACTGCCTCTGTAATTTTAAGATAGCATTATGTCAAGAATTTCTGGAATATTCCTGTAATCATAGGCATTTTTCTGTGATCTTAACATGGCAGAAGGATTATAGCACAATGAAAATAAGGCTTTGCAGAAAATCAGCATTCCTTAGCTATATCTTTTGATAACACACCTTTTATGGATGACCATTTTGCTTCTGAGGAGAATACATTTAATACTCTATTTCAATATCTCAACTTCTAATACTTTAATCCTCTGTGTTCTTATCTGTACATTGACACCTGCCCCCCAGCAACCCCATGCATTGTCTGTGTACTTTGAGCATTCTCTCTTTTTCTATTAAAACTTTTCACTGACTTCTGTATGATGTCTTTTTGTCTTTGATTCATCTCACAAGAATTGCCCCCTCAAGCAATCATAGCAAATATTTTATTTCACATGGACATAGGCCTTAAATGACATTAATTTTAATTCAAGTGCTTTTTAGAACTTTATTTGACAACATGGCAGATATGTCTACTTTAATGAAACCTCATTAGTATACTTTTCTTCTTTAGTCCAGTGAAACAATTTCTTGACACCCCCTTTTCTTTCAAAAATAACATATAAAACCACTTTAATTTTAAAACTTGTTATAGAAAAATAAGTATAATGTACATAAAGTGTTAAACAGTGGGTCTGACAAACATAGGGAATTTTTCTGTTCCTGTGTTTTTTAAACAATTATAAGAACAATATTGTTTCATGAGTCCAAATTCTTAAGAGCATCAAGACCTGAATTGAAGAAGTAATTGCCACTAGTAAGCGATAGATTAAAAGCAAGTGAGACTTTCTAAAGTGCCTTGATGTATAAAATAATGAAGTGTGTGTTTGTAAAAAGGAAATTTGCTGAAATTATGTTGCTTTAATTCCATCTTAGAAAAAGATATCATAGTTGAATCAGTAATGTTGTCTAATGTTCTCTCTAAAAATGAATATGGCATTCTTTCAAAACTCTTACTATCGCATGACAAAGAGACTCATACAACAGAAGTGGCCAGTGACATTTCATCTGCAAGGCAACAGAATATCATGATCTTTAGTGGGAAATAAACACATGTAAAACATTAGGGTATAAAATCATGTGTTTTTCTACAGAAGCATACTTTAGAAAGAGATTTTAAGGGGAAATGATGAATATATCTGTCAGTGAGCTCATCTTTCTTAATTGTTTTTCAGATTGATATTTTCAAGACCCAATATCATTTCAACAAAAGAATCTCATTGAAAATTCTAAGTTTACAATTGCAATAGAAGACTTCAGCTTCTGTGGCAAAGTTGTCAACTGCAATCCTGGCATTTTCTGGTGCTATCCTAATGAGCACACAGTGTTCTGTGTCCGTCTTTCTATGTAGCTCATGCACATGGTACGACACCTACCCCATTACGTATTTTATTCTTTTCCAAAATTTGGGTCAAAAGCAGCCATAATCAGACTTTCTTTAAGCTTATTTTTGTCCTTGTAATAAAAGAAAGGGAACTTCTGGGGTCTAGGAACATGAATATCTCTGTGGTGTTTTACTATCTCTGAGGCAAATATCAAAAGAGACCCTGAGCTCTTGATTTTATACAAGTTAATATCATTTCAGAATATCTGTGGGAAATGCACACTATTTTTTAGTGAGTTACTCACCCTTAATCCAAACATTTCTTTCATTCTATGTTCATGTTTTTGCTGCAAGATAAAACTAGCTTTCCTTCTCTATCAAAGAGGAAAAAACATGCTGGTCAGTTACTGCCTAAAATATTCTTCAAGAACATGCAATAATTTTAGAACCAGATGCATCTCATGAGATACCACTGAATTTTCATACACTATTGGCTAAATGAAGATCCACATAAAGACCAACAGATGTCAAGAGTACCTGACGATTTACTTCATCATCCATATGTCAAAGAACATATCACTCATCCTCCCTGGCTTATGTATATTACTTTTCAGTTCTGTTGTTTGGATCAGCTACTATTACTAAGACTAGATAGTTTTGCTTTCAATGATTGCTACCAGAGAATAATGTGATAATTCCCTGTGAATAGTGTGTGGTGCAGTAGGCAGACTTAGAGCAAATATGTCAAATTAAGCTGTGCATAGAAAGACTTTATTTGATTAGGAGTTATTCACCTAAATCTCTGTGCAGTGGTTTGAGTGCAATATCTTTTAGAGTATTTGCCTTTGAGGACATTGACAAATCCATATGTTGCAATTGCTAATTGCAGAACAATATTGATTTAAAGAAATGTCCTGTAATCCAGGCTTTCATGAGATTTTTAAGGTGAAGATTTACTTCTTGCAAGCCTTTGTGAGTGTGTGTTGTGCATGTGGGGGGCTGCATGTGTCTATCATCATACATATTGAGCCTAGAAAACACTGATGTTCTTCATTTGTTGCTGTCTACCATAGTTTTGAACTAGGCTCTTTCACTCAACCTGAAATTTGCCTTTCCAGTTGAGATGGCCAGTCAGTGAGCTCCAGGGATATGTGTGTCTTCACTTTTCCATCCTGGGCTTACAAATATGGGTGCATATGCTCAGCTTTCACAAGAGGGCTGGGAATTTGAACTTAATTTGTATAGCTTTCGCAGCAAACACTGTTATCCACTGAGCCATCTTTTTACCCACTTACAAGCTGCTTAGAGTATGTTTTGATAAATTTAGTCACATTGCTTCAAACATCTTGGTTTCAATGTATGCTGTAATTAATTAAGAAAAGTAGGTCTAAGTATTAGAGAGATTGGTTACAGCATATTTACTCTTTAGATATGAAATAACTTCTAATAAATTCATTCTACTTCAGTTATATTAATTGTACCTCTAGTAAATGGAATGAATAAAGACTTCAAGAAACAATGGCTTCAGGATGAGCCACTAGTTTTTGTGCTCCTTTACCTTAATTTTTGCAATTTCCCACTGAGAAGGGTAGTCTTTTCTAAACTGTGGAGCAGCAACTATTTGACAGCTTCTAAATATTAACCATGATTATGAATATTTTGTTGGATATTTTGTGTCACTGGAGTTCAAAGTGTTTGTACATAGAGAACATATTGAAAAGCAGAAGGCTGAAGAAGTCCTTTTTACCATTAGAGGCACTACTTGGTTTTGTGAAATTTAAATAAAAGTACAATTATTATAAAATCCTTTCGTCCTTCTTAGTATTAAAATAATTCAATATTACCTAATATAAGTAAAACCTTTGTATTTCATATTTCAGAGGAAAATATACACTTCAAACTTCAGAATAAAATGAGGATAGGACTTATATGCAGAAGCTCCCATTCTATGGAATGTACCTCAGTGGTTGGACAGATCTCTTGATTGGGGCAAATAGGAGCCCTTCTCACATTAACTCCAGGATGACGTTTCTGAACTCTCATGGTCTTCGTTGAAAGGGAGAATGGAAGCTTCAAGTAATTAAGTTTTGTGTTACCACTATAGTTCCCAAGATGTTACCACAATTTTGAGGCGTCAATAATTAGGGGCAGTTTTCGATACATTGTAACATGAAATATACTTTGTGGGTTACTTTTGACACACAAAAATACCTTAGAGTGCAAGACTATGTATGCTATTAAAATACTGCATAATGTAGGGGCATCATTATCTAAATCTTCTAAAGATGAAATATTTTTTTTCTCTAAGGTCATCAACATCACTATGCATTTCTGAACTTCCTTGCAAAATGTCAATACCAGCACCTTTTATTTTAGTTTTAATTATAAAAATTATCATACAAGGTGTTACCTATCTTAATACATTTTGAACAAAGTGTGTTTTAGTTGATTCTCCTTTCCTCTGATTTTCCCCATGTCCTGCTACTTTTGAAACTTCAAGACTGAGTTTTGAGTCCTGCAGTTATATACTCAGAAGAAATATAACTGTATAATATGACATTTCTACTTCCTGGCTTTCAGGACCTTACATCCATATTTCTATACAAACTAGTTTACATTCCAACTGACAGTGTATTTTCCCTGCATTTTCACCAGTTTTTATTATCACTTGTTTTCTTAAAAACAGACATTTAGATTGAAGAGAGAATCTCAATTCAATTTAGATTTATATTTCTTCGGATGCCTAATAATGCTAAATATTATTTTATAAGTTTTTCTGTCACCTTTACTTTTAGAAACTTCTGCTTATGTTATTAATATAGTATAATTATTGATTATGCTGCTTGATTTATTTTGAGTTCCTTGCATATTTTAATTATGTAGTATACAAAGATTTTTCTCTTGTTTTTATAATGTGTCTCTTTCTTGTGGTAGACATGATTTATAATTACATCCAATCCTAAACTATTTAGAATCATGTCTATGCTGTTATCTGTGAAAGCATAGTCCAGGAATGGAGTCGTGTGGAGAGAATTCTGAGTGCCTGTGATTAAACTCCAAAAAACAAGATAAGGTTTTTTTTTTTTTTTTAATTTTGGAGTTGTTTGTTTTTGGATTTTTTTTCTTTATGCTTCTCCCAGGTACTGTAGATAGGAATATTATTCATTGCAACTGGCTCTTGTTGTTAGT
Organism: Acomys russatus; assembly: GCF_903995435.1. NCBI lineage: Eukaryota > Metazoa > Chordata > Mammalia > Rodentia > Muridae > Acomys > Acomys russatus. The sequence goes on along the minus strand of NC_067138.1, from coordinate 78,720,683 downwards.
TGATAAGCCTGTATGGAAAGACATGTTTTTACATGCTGCTTGTCCTTGTGAATAGACAGCTTGAACTCATATATGACCTTTCTTAACCTTCCAAGTATAAATTGTCTAAGGCTCTGAATGAGGTTGACTATTGCATGAGACTATAGTCTGCCTCAGTTATGAGCTCATTCTCCCAGGTCCCACTGCTTCCAGAGCATTTAAAAAGTAATCTTCAAACATTTTCTCATATTTATTCTTCTAAGTGCTTCAGAGTTTCAGGTCTTGCCTAAAATGTTAAATCCATTTGGAACACTTATTTGTACAGGGTAAGAGGTAGAGATCTAGTTACGTTCTTCTGCAGCGGAATACCAAGTGTTCCCAGAACCATTTGTTGTAGAGGCTGTGTTTTTTCCAATATGAATTTCTGTCATCTTTGAAATCTTATAATCCATTAAACTCATCTGTGTATCTATTTTATGTCAGCACCAGCTTTTTTTCTTACTATTTCCCTCTGTAGTAAAGCTTGAAATCAGATCTAGTAAATTCTTTAAGATTATTCAATGTACAACAACTTCAAACCTCCCCAAGAAAAGTTCTCTATCACTCAATGTGTTATTCATTTGTTTATAACTCCTTAAACAAAAATAATAATTTGCTAAGTATTTAATATGTATTTCACTTACACTTTCAAAAAATTATCTTTAAATCCACACCACTATAGTTTTTTAAAAGACTTATTTATTATGTATACAGTGCTCTGCCTACACGTACACTTGCACACCAAAAGAGGGCACCAGACCTCATTGTAGATGGTTGTGAGCCACCATGTGGGAATTGAACTCAGGGCCTTTGGAAGAGTAGCCAGTTCTCTGAAACTCTGATCCATTTCTGCAGCCCACCACTATAGTTTTAAGACTTTCTCTGTGATACATAAAAAGAAACAGAACCAAAAGAATTAAACATCATAGCAAATGTCATACAATATTTCTGGAATTAAAACCACAGAAGGAACAAAATGAAAAGTTCTCATAAGTTATATTTTGTACCCTAAAATTTCTCCAATCTTTTTCAAGATTGATTTTTTAATATAACTGTTTTCTACTTGCATGTATATTTGTGCACCACATGTGTACCTGATGTCAGTAGAGGCTTTTAGAGTTATAAGTGATCAGTAAGTTTTATGAACTGAACCCAGGTTCTCTGTATGATGGCAAGGTTATTTAATTGTGCATCTATCAACAAGTCTATCTTTCTAGCCCCTGAAGCCCATTATTGCTAAAAGAAAAAGTTAAAATTCCTCATGTTTCGTGTAAGGAGTTCCACTATTATGACCATAATTATATCTATAATTTTATTTTCTGAGGCTTTAATTGACTAAACCACATAATTCGACCACAGTGTACTTGTTTTATACTGAAACTGGCCATAATTTTCCTTGCCTGTGGGATGTAATTCTTTTTTAGAAACAATCCCCATGCATCAATGTGAGTGACCTGACTTCCATTCTTTGCTGTAACATTTTTTCCTACTCTTCATATGGTTCATGCTCTCAAAATTAGCAATTTTGGCCAAGTATGTTTTCCTATCCATAAGAGACCTACCTCCCTTTTTGTCCTCTTACTAGTTCTCAATGTCTGACTATTTGGAGGCTAATGCTTTGAATTCCATATTTGAATAAATTACTGAAGGCAAACACATGTTTTTTATATCTAAAGCCTCAGTGTATCAGTGATTGACTCTTTCTAAATTTGTCTTATCTTTGATGATTTTATGTTTATCTTTTTTATCTTTTCAATTTAAAATTTTGTGTGTTGCAATCTGTGACGAGGAGTAGGTTACCCCTTTTCTATTTTATGTTTTGAGGTACAGGTAAAACTGTGTTTTTATATATAGTCAGAAATCTTATTTCACTGAATTATATTTTCTCTTGAGGAAGATGTTTGTTTGTTTTCTTTTCTTTCTATTTTTGTCTTTTCTTAAAAAAAAAAACAAAAACAAAGACAAAAATTATGCTTGTATATTTATGTTCCAAAGGATGTGAAATCAGCATTGTTGAGTAAAATTTTCAAGTCTTGTCCTTTTAGGGAGAGGTATTTATTTATTATCAAATATGCTACACAAATAGAATTTTCTCACCCTATGGAAGAGTTTCTCTTTTCTCTCAGAACAGAGAAGGTACCAAGAATATTAACTTGGCTTCAGGATTTCTCTTATAATATGGCACCCATATACATGCCCATCTGTCCATGTGACTCTCACTTTATCATCCCAGAAATAAAATAGAAGTTAGGTTGTAGAGAGAGTAATAATATCATGGTTTGGTTCAGAGCTATCGTGCTAGCATTCAGGATGCATAAACAAGGTCAGATCCATTGCCACAACTTAGCTGGGAGAGTCTGGCTGATCCTACCCTTCACATACCCCCACCCCCAATTTCTTGAGTCTAGCCTGGATCCTGTATTCATTGACTGGATCTTATCTAAACACTCTTGCCTGGGATATTCACAACACAGGCTTCCCTCCAGACCCTGCTTTCCTGTCTACAGCCTACAGGTCACTTCCATGCCATATCCAACTCCTTTTCCCAGCCATATGCTGTGCATCTCTTTCCTCTTGACACCATGCAATGCAGCATGGTAGAAGAAAAACATCTAGGAATCCACTCATTGTGTGGCCTGACCACAGTATGAGGCACTACAATGTCCAAGTATGTAGTGGACTTATCAGAGAAACAGAGAAGCAGAACTGTTGGCGCACTATGATGAGAGGGGAAACTGGATACACAACAAGTAGATGCTCCAGCACACAACAAGAAAATTTGCTCAACCATGTTCATAGCAGCCTTATTCATAATAGCCAGAACATAGAAACAGCCTAAGTGTCCCTCAGTAGAAGAATGGACAAAGAAACTGTGGTACATTTACACTATGGAATACTACCCAGCTGTTAAAAACAAGGAATTCCCAAAATTTGTGGATAAATGGATTGAGCTAGAAATGATCACAACAAGTAGAGAGGTATAGCCTTTTGTGAGTAGCCAGCCATCCCCCTCCTGCAACTTCTACCTTATTTTGACCCCAGCCACCTGAAAAAAACTGGAAAGATATCAGGTTGATCAGCTCAGACACCCCTGAGGCCCAGATCCAGAGGTCTGAGTTGTCCCATGCCAAAATGTACCTCATCTATGAACTGCTGGAATGTGTGAAAGGGCCCATCCTGTTGTTCCATGACACAAGGCAACAATAGGATACTTGAAAGAACTTCTAGTGAGGCTCCACTAATGATGGTGTAGTGGAGGCCAGAGGCCTCAAACTTATTGTAATGAAAATTTGCAAGTGAAAATGTGTGGACAGAGGGATATGCTCTGGTATACACTGTGACACACTACAGCATCCGCAATGAAATATTTTCTATGCTTGGTTTTGTTTTGTTTATGTCTTTATTTTTTATTTTTATTTTTGGTGGAGAAGATGCAAGGGCAGAAGAAGGATATGAAGAAATGAGATGAGTAGGATGGGGTGCACAATATAAAACTAAAAATGAATCAATATAAAGTTAAAAAGTAAAATAGTGCACGCTCCACTCAGCATCACATGGAAACTTCTTCAAAATAAACTACATCCAAGGACATAAAATCAGAGGGATTGAAATATCTCTATGGATCTTATCATGGCATGTAATAGAACTTAGTATTGGCAGCAAACAAATCTTTAGTAAATATACAAACTCATGGAGGTTATACAACTCATTACTGGATAACAAATAGTTCCAAGAAAATCTCCTGGAACTAAATGAAACTACAAAATGACAAAACTGTTGTGATACATTAAAAACACTTCTATGAGGAAAATTTATAGTTTTAAGTTCAAATCTTAAAAACTAAGAAAGTACACAAAAAATGTCTTCATGGTACAACACACAGATTTGGATAAACACAAAGAAGGCAAACCCAAACACTACCAGATAACAAATATTTAAAATTGAAGCCAAAAATTATAAAACTGAGTTAAGGAAAACAATACAAAAAGAATCAGTGAATCTCAGAGCTGGTTCTTTGTGAAGACAAACAAGACTGAGAGACACTTGGCCCAGATAACCAAAAGGAAGAAAAAGAGGACTTACAGTAACAGAATTAGAAATGAACAATGAAACAAGGCAACATAGTTCAAAGAAATTCAAAATATTAAAAGGGGATATGTTGCAAACTTGTACTCTGTTAAGCTGTAAAGCCTAGAAAAAATAGACATGTTCCTAGACCCAGCCAAACCCTAAAATTAAACCAAGGAAAAGTCAACAACTTAAGCCGACATATAACAAACACTAAAATAGTAGTAAAATGCCTCCCAATTAAAGCAGGCTAGGGCTAGACTTGGTCAAACATAATTCTACTAGACTTTCATAGAAGATTTGCAGCCAATTCTTCTTAAGCTATTAAAAATAAATAAACGGAAAGAGCACTCACATACTTTTTTTGTAAAGATAGTATCAATCTATCAACAAAACTATGTAAAGGCACAACAACAAAAAGTGAAACCACAGGTCTCTGTTCTGGATGAACATAGATATTAAAATCATAAATATAACACATATAAACAAAGTAAAAACATATATAAAAAGGCTGTCCATAACAAAAAAGCTTGGCTTCATTCCATAGATACAGAGCTGGAGCAATTTCTCAAGTCAATAAATGTAATAGGTCACATAAATGGATTTTAAAGATAAAAATCACATAATCATCTTGATAGGTGCACAAAAAGTCCTTGACAAAAAACACATATTTTTCTGATAAAAGTCCTAGATAGTATAGGATTAGAAAGAATGGATCTCCTTATAATAAAAACTACATATTAGAAAGTACAGCTAACATCATCATAAATGAAAAAAATCTTGCGAAATGAGGTAGAAGAAAGAACTACCCATTATCCTCACTCTTTCCAATATTGTGCTCAAAGCACTAACCAAAGTAGCAAGAGAAGAAAAGGAAATTAAACTAATACAAATAGAAAAAGAAAAAGTCAAACTATTTCTATTTGCAGGTAACATGGAGTTACACATTAAAGACGCCCAAAATTCTACCAGAAAACTTGTAGAAATGATGATTTATTTGACAATGGAGTAATGTCCAGAATATATAAAGAAGCTAAAAAAAAAAAAAAGTCAAAAAGCAAATGACCCTCTCAAATAACAGACTTGGGAAATGAGCAGAGTGTTCTTAAAAGAAGAAATAAAAATACCTTAAATGTGTTTATCATCTCTTGCAATTAAGAAAATGAAAATAAAACATCTTTGAGATTTATTTTTATCTCAGTCAAAATGGCATAGATCAACAAAACAAGAGACAACAAATGCTAGATAGGGTGTGGTGAAAGAAAACCCTCATCCACTGTTGCTGGAATTGCAATTACTCCAGCTGCTATAGAAATCAGTGTAAAGAATGCTCAGTAGATAAAAATATATCTACCATATGACCCAGCTATATCATGCCTCACTCTATGCCCAAAAGAGTAGACACCCTACTCCTCAAATATTTGACCAGGCATGTTCATTACTGCTCTATTCACTGCCAATGCACTATTGAATACTATTCATATATAATGAAATACATATATAATGAAAAAGTATATCTGTGATATACTGTGACTATATAACCTGAAGAAGTGCATTAATCAGGAAAGTGAAATAAGGTCTTGTGGGAAAGAAATATAAAGGGACAAGGGGGCTCCAAGTATTTTAAGGGAGAAATGGGAAAATGGAGGGAATTTTGTAAGGGAGGAAGAAAGAACTAGATACTGAAGCCATATAAAAGGGGATAAAATAGCAGCAATGATGTCAGAAAAAGTCATAAGGAATAATACTGTACCTTTACCCTAAAATTACATACAAGTCTGTACACATACATGCATACATGCACACATACATGTGTGTGTACACACACACACACACACACACACACACACACACATATATATATATATATATATCACATGCATATATTCCAACAAATTCCAACATCAGCCCTGAGTTGATGGTTAGCATTGTCTAAGATACTTGCCAAATATAGATTTTTGCTGTTGCCCTTGGTTGCATTCAAGGTATAGAAGTAAGTCTGTATTAGTTACATTTGTATCACTGTGGTAAGATATCATGGCCAAGGCAACTTATAAAGAGTTACTTTGCCCTTACCATTTCAGAGAGTTAGAGTCCATGATGTCAGAGTCGAGGAAGCAGGCAGGAGCAGCTGAGAGCCCACATCTTGATCCAAAAGCAGAAGGCAAAGAGCACATTGGGAATAGAGCTAGTCTTTTGAAACCTGAAGGCCTGTTTCCTAGTGACACATATTCTCCCAACAGTTTCACAAATCGGAGATCAAGTTTTCAAACATACAAGCTTATAAGGGCCATTCTCATTCAAACTACCAAGGTACTTATTGCAGAAGACACCATGAACTTCAGAGAGAGGACCCATAGGACCAAACATGGGTATAATTTGAAAGCTTTCTTTCTGAGAACTAAGGTTTATGCTAACAAGAGATACCATGCAAACTTCCAGGAGAAGGAAGCAACCAATAGTTCCTTCCCAATTTTGTGTTTAAAACCACAATGACCAAGATAATATGATAATCCTAAATTATTTTTGGAGTTATGTTGATGATAATCAACAGCTCTCTAATTCTACTTAATACCTGATGAACAAGAGGTAAATCATGCAGTTTGGAAAAGAGTGAAATACTCAGGGCTGGTGAAGTTGTGGGTCTCTGAGGAAAGCTTACAAGCACAAATTTACTAAACTAGCATAATTTCTAACTACATTCTATTTTTTATTTATTTTTTATTTTTTAAAATATTTTATTACTTTATTCATATTACATCTCAGTTGTTATCCCATCCCTTGTATCCTCCCATTCTAAATATTTACCCTGACACCCAAAGATAAATGCAGTTATAAGACCTCATGAAGAAACTTCTTTGAAACCTTACTAATAAAAAATCAGAGAACAAGAGACTGTGTAGTGCTATTCCCAACTGGTATGTCTACAACATAATTCCTGCACTTTAAGCTGAGAAATCAATACAGAATAGAGGGTGGAAAGAGTCAAAGATCATAGGAACAGGAAAATTAATGTGAGATTGTGTCTTTTAGAATGTTTTTAGATCTAGATAGACGTTTTAAGTTAATAATGACAAATGTGATGGAGATCGATTTACATTCTCAATTTTAGATGCTCTAAGATAGTTAAGATGTTTTCTTCAAGGCTGTCAAATAGAAATAGCCAAAACACTAAAAATGTAACATTGGTATAATTCCTGATTGTGTCATGGTTCTTCCTGCTATAGGTAGTTTATTGCATGTATGTGTAATAATAAAAATGCATATGTAAATATAAAAATGTTTAATAAATAAAAAAAGGAAATATTGGAGAGGCTGCACCCATGAAGTTTTATCAACATGAATTCCTAAATAGGATCTGAAAGCTGATGACAGCAATTAAGATGTTAACATTCAAAGCTGAAAGCTCATGGGCTCAAAACCATAGACAAAGGACTGAAGGCATCTTGGAAATAAAGAGTGGAAGAAATTGTTATCCCAAGGGAAGCAGCTCAAATTGGTTATCTAATACTGTGGTCGCCATTGAAATTATAAACATATAGTTAACAGTACAACAGATCAGGTCCTGTTTATGTATTTAGGAATACATATCTATAATAACAATTAAAGAAAAAGAGGATATATATTATAAATATCAAGAAGGTATTTATGGGAGTGGTTGAGGACAGAAAAGGGAAGGGGAGATAAGATTTAATTATAATTTCAAAAACACAAAATATTAGGTAAACTTATGGATATTAACATTTTTTAATCTTTCTAATTTTATAGAAGTACATTTATTCAAGATGATGAATAAGTTTCTCTAGCTTTAGTTTTGCTTTAGCTGTTGCTTCACTCTTCACACATATAGTAATGTTTGAAAGTGTGCCAGAATAAGTTGAAAGGTCTGTGTCCTACTTAGCTTTGTCAACTTGTCATAGCCTAGTCTGAGAAAAAAAAGTCTCAACTGAAGCATTGCCTGAATTCAATTGATCTGTGGGAATGCCTGTGGGGGTTCTCTGGATTGCCTTAATGGATGTAGGTAGACTCAGCCCACTGTGAAAGGAACCGTTCTATGGAAACTTAACTCCTGGTCTGTGTAAGAAAGCTAGCTATGTGTCAGCCTCCAAGGACACCAACAAGTACAGTGCTCCATGGTTTCTGTTTCACACTCTTCCATGAATAATTCCTTCTCCAACTTTTCTCAATGCAACAGTATCCTATAAATTGAAATAAACAGAGTCCTCCTCTGAGCTGCTTAGGGTTGGAAAGCTTTATCACAGAAGCAGGAAGGAAGCTAGAACATACTGTCTAAAGGACTACCTGCTTTTCATGCTATGTCTGGTGCTCTGGAAGGTAATTAGTGGCAAGTATTTGTGTCATTGGACACTAATTGGAAATGTTGGCTCAGAAAAAAAAATCACTTTGTATAATGTTTATTCATCCTGGTTTGTCATAAATATTATATTCAACTTCCCTGCTACTCCTTTGAGTTTTTTTTTTTTGTTGTTGTTGTTTTTGTTTTTGTTTTGTCTGTTTGGCAAGCAATTTGTGAGCAGAGTAATCAAGAAGTAAATTCAGGTTTGTGAGCACTTTCAACAAATACTGTTGTGAGTTCTTATAGCTCCAGCCTGCTGGTAGATTCTGCAATGAAGAAATCCATTTGATCATGTGGTTTCCTAAAAATAGAATTGTATACTCTCCTGACTTAGCTCATCATAGGTAAAAATAAGCTAACAAAGCAAGCAAAACAAAAACAAAAGGATAACAAGAAAACATGTGGTTTTGTTCCAAATGATATGAAATCAGTATCTGAGTATACATATAAATATGGAGATATTAGTCTCAGCATGAGGGCAATTTTTTTCCAGCATAATACTGCTAGTGAGTGTCACTTTTCACTTGGAGTGTTTTCTTTTTTCCTTGCACATTTTATGTCATGCTTTCCATATATGTATATGACTCTGCCCAGAGAATGAGACAAATGCTCATAAAAGGATGATACAAGATTAAAATATGTGTATGTATATATGAGTATATGAATAATTGTCCTATTTATTACTAAATTATATTTAAAATCACTTGAACCAAAAGAAAGTATATGGAGCAAAGTCCAAACAACTAGAAAATTTAGATTCTGAAGGTTTCAATATAGCAGACAATTTCAATTTTGATATACTTAAATGAAATTGGCAGACCAAGAACTTTGATATAAATATGTCTGATTACACCTAATATTTTAATAAGTTAAATAAAATGGATTTTCTCATATGGTTAATGTAGAAAAATTCTTAAATAGTTTTAAAGATTCTCAAGTTTTGTGAATAATAGGGATACAGGAGAAACTGGACAGCCAACCCCACAGCCCAGAACACATCTTTAATCAAATAATGGAGGAAAATTTTCCCAATTTGAAGAAAGAGATGCATATGAGCATACAAGAGGCCTACAGAACACCAAATAGAATAGACCTGAAAAGAAAATCTTCCCGCCATATAATAATAACAACACAAAATATACAGAACAAGGAAAAAATATTGAAAGCGGCAAGAGAAAAAGGCCGAGTAACATACAAAGGCAAACCTATCAGAATTACTCCTGACTTCTTAGCAGAGACCATGAAAGCCAGAAGGGCCTGGACAGAGGTGCTGCAAACCCTAAGAGAACACAGATACCAGGCAAGACTACTATATCCAGCAAAATTATCAATAACCATTGACGGAGAAAACAAGTTATTTCATGACAAAAACAAATTCAAACAGTACCTAGCCAAAAATCTGGCTTGACAGAAGCTATTAGAAGGAAAACTCCACCCCAACTGGTCAAACTACAACCAAAACTACATAGGAAATAGGTAAATATACCATTGAAAAATCACAACCTCACAAAATCTCAACTGTTACAAATACCAAAAATGAAGGGACTTACCAATCACTGGTCATTAATATCTCTCAAAGTCAATGGTCTCAACTCACGAATAAAAAGACACAGACTAATGGAATGGATGCATAAACATGACCCAACATTCTTCTGCGTTCAAGAAACACACCTCAACCACAAGGACAGACATTGCCTCAGAGTAAAAGGTTGGGGAAAAATATTCCAAGCAAATGGTCACAAGAAGCAAGCTGGAATAGCCATTCTAATATCTAATAAAATAGACTTTCAACTAAAATTAATCAAAAGGGATGAGGATGGACACTTTGTACTCGTCAAAGGTAAAGTCAACCAAGAAGACATCACAATTTTGAACATCTATGCTCCGAATACAAGGGCTCCCACATTTGTAAAAGCGTTATTAACAAAGCTTGCCCCACTCATTGATACCCACACATTAATAGTAGGAGACTTCAACACCCCTCTTTCACTCAAGGATAGGTCTTTGAATCAAAAAATAAGCCGGGAAATAACCGCATTAACCAATGTCATGAATCAAATGGATCTAAAAGATATCTACAGAACTTTCCACCCAAATGCAAAGGATTATACCTTTTTCTCAGCACCCCATGGAACGTTCTCTAAAATTGACCACATAGTTGGTCATGAAGCAAACCTCAATAGATACAAGAAGATTGAAATAATACCTTGTATCTTATCAGATCACCATGGTCTAAGGCTGCAATTCAACAACAACAGAAATAACAAAAAGCATACTAACACGTGAAAACTAAACAACTTTCTACTTAATGACACATGGGTCACGGAAGAAATAAGGGAAGAAATAAAAGACTTCCTGAAATTCAATGAAAATGATGGAACAACATACCCAAATTTGTGGGACACATTGAAAGCAGTGCTAAGAGGAAAATTCATAGCACTAAGCGCCTTCAAAAAGAAAAAGGAATCATCCCACATAAACAACCTAACAACACATCTGGAAGCTCTAGAAAAAAAAAGAAGCAGAAACACCTAAGAGGAGTAGACACCTAGAAATAATCAAACTCAGGGCTGAAATCAATAAATTAGAAACAAAGAGAACAATCCAAAGAATCAACAAAACCAAGAGCTGGTTCTTTGAGAATATTAACAAGATAGACAAACCGTTAGCCAATCTAACTAAAAGACAGAGAAACACTATTCAAATTAACAAAATCAGAAATAAAAAGGGAGACGTAACAACAGACACCAAAGAAATACAAAGAATTGTAAGAACCTACTTTAAAGGCATTTATGCCACAAAATTCGAAAATTTAACAGAAATGGACAAATTTCTCAACTGATTCCATTTGCCAAAATTGAACCAAGTCCAGATAAACAAATTAAATAGCCCTATTTTGCCTATAGAAATAGAAGCAACCATTGATAGTCTCCCAACCAAAAAAAGCCCATGGCCAGATGGTTTCAGTGCAGAATTCTACCAGACCTTCAAAGAGGAGCTAAAACCGATACTATTCAAGCTATTCCAAAAGACAGAAATGGACGGAATATTACCAAATTCCTTCTATGAGGCCACAGTCACGTTGATACCTAAACCTCACAAAGATCCAACAAAAAAAGAGAGTTTCAGATCAATTTCTCTTATGAACATTGATACAAAAATACTCAACAAAATTCTTGCAAAGCGAATACAACAGCATATCAAAGACATCATTCACCATGACCAGGTAGGCTTCATTCCAGGCATGCAGGGATGGTTTAACATATGGAAATCCATCAATGTAATCCACCATATAAACAAACTGAAAGAGAAAAACCACATGATCATCTCTTTAGATGCAGAAAAAGCATTTGACAAAATCCAACACCCATTTATGTTCAAAGTTCTGGAGAGATCGGGAATACAAGGCACTTATCTAAACATAATAAAGTCCATATACAGTAAACCAACAGCCAACATTAAATTAAATGGAGAGATACTCAAGGAAATTCCTCTAAAATCGGGAACAAGGCAAGGCTGCCCGCTCCATATCTCTTCAATATAGTACTCGAAGTTCTAGCCAGAGCAATAAGACAACAAAAGGAGATCAAGGGTATCCAAATGGGAAAGGAGGAAGTCAAATTATCCCTATTTGCAGATGATATGATAGTGTACATAAGTGACCCTCAAAATTCCACCAGAAAACTCCTAAAGCTGATAAACACCTTCAGCAAAGTGGCTGGATACAAAATTAACTCAAAAAAGTCTGTAGCCTTCCTATACACAAATGACAAGCTTGCAGAGGAAGAAATTAGGAAAACCACACCCTTCACATTAGCCACAAGCAATATAAAATATCTAGGAGTAACTTTAACCAAACAGGTGAAGGACTTATTCGAAAAAAACTTCAAACCTCTGAAGAAAGAGATTGAGGATGACATGAGAAGATGGAGGGATTTACCTTGTTCATGGATAGGGAGAATCAACATAGTAAAAATGGCCATCTTACCAAAAGCAATTTACAGATTCAATGCAATTCCTATCACAATACCTACAAAATACTTTGAAGATATTGGAAGATCAATTCTCAAATTCATATGGAGAAATAAAAAACCCAGAATAGCAAAAACAATCCTATACAACAAAAGATCCTCTGGAAGAATCTCCATACCTGATCTCAACCTGTACTATAGAGCAACAGTAATTAAAACAGCATGGTACTGGCAAAGCAATAGACTGGTGGATCAATGGAATCGAATCAAAGACCCAGAGATGAATCCACACACATTTGCTCACTTGATTTTTGACAAAGAAGCCAAATCTATTCAATGGAAAAAGGATAGCATCTTCAACAAATGTTGCAGGTCTAACTGGATGTCTACATGTAGAAAAATGCAATTAGACTCTTATTTGTCACCATGCACAAAATCAAGTCCAAAGGGATTAAAGACCTCAACTTAAAACCAGAGACATTAATTCAGTTAGAGGAAAAAGTGGGGAAGAGCCTGGGACACATAGGCACAGGAAACAACTTCCTGAACAGCACACCAACAGCCCAGGCCTTAATGTCAACAATTAATAAATGAAACCTCATGAGGCTGAGAAGCTTCTGTAATGCAGGAGACACTGTCAAGAGAACAAAGCGACAGCCTACAGAGTGGGAAAAGATCTTCACTAACCCTTCGTCTGACAAAGGTTTAATATCCAAAATATATAAAGAACTCAAGAAATTAAACACCACAAAACCAAACAACCCAATTGTGAAATGGGGCTTGGAACTTAACAGAGAATTCTCAACAGAGGAATATCAAATGGCCGAGAAACACTTAAAGAAATGCTCCTCCTCATTAGTCATCAGAGAAATGCAAATCAAAACGACACTGAGATTCCATCTTACACCCATCAGAATGGCTAAGATCAATAACTCAAATGACACCACATGTTGGCGAGGATGTGGAGAGAGAGGAACACTCCTTCATTGCTGGTGGGAATGCAAACTAGTACAACCACTTTGGAAATCTATCTGGCGCTTTCTCAGAAAAATGGGAATAGGGCTTCCTCAAGACCCAGCCATCCCACTCCTTGGAATATACCCAGAAAATGCCCTACCACATAACAGGGACATATGCTCAACCATGTTCATAGGTGCTCTATACATAATAGCAAGAACATGGAAACAGCCTAAGTGTCCCTCAGTAGAAGAATGGACTAAGAAACTGTGGTATATTTACACGATGGAATACTACTCAGCTATTAAAAATGAGGAATTCCCGAAATTTGTGGACAAATGGATTGATCTAGAAATTATCATAATGAGTGAGTTCACCCAGAAGCAAAAAGAGACAAACGGTATATACTCATTTATATCAAAACACTAGTCCAAGGGATACGTACCATAAAAATCTTTACTTACCAAGAAAGTGGGTCAGAGGAGAGGATATCCGATTGAGACTTTAGGCAAGAGTAGCATGGAAGAAAGAGGAAATAGTAGGAACCATAGGGTCCTGGAAACCTACAAGAAGAACTTTATGACAGGCAGATCTGGATCCTGGGGTCCTCCTCAAACTAAGGCACCAGCCAAGGAGAATATAGGCAGTAAGCTTCAAACCTCTACCAAGACCTAGCCGACGAACATGACACTCTCCACTGTTGAGTGGAGAGTGAGATCTGACTCTCACACGAACTCTGATGCCCCATTTCTGACCATGTCCCCCGGATGGGGAGACCTGGTGGCACTCAGAGGAAGGATAGCGAGTTACCAAGAAGAGTCTTAATATTCTGAGAGCATATATAGGGGGAGGAGGTCTCCCTCAGTCACAGACATAGGGAAGGGGAGAAGGGGAGAAATGGGAGGGAGGGAAGAATGGGAGGAAACAGGGGACGGGCTAACAATCGAGATGTAATATGAATAAATTAATAAAAAAAAAGATTCTCAAGTTTGTCACAATGTGTTTTAAAGGACTCTAAAATTACAGTTGAATCATATAATTTCATAGTATTAAATTATTTCTGAATAAAAATATAATTTGTTTCCTTCACAAATATGTTTTAATAGCTTAACAATAGAGAATTATATGATTTTGTTTTATGTTTCACTTAATGTTAGGGAGGCTTTGAATATTTCCTCTGAAAGTCTCCACCAAGCAGGAAATCAAAGCAGATGCTGAGATTCACAGCCACAATTCACAGTAGAGTGCAGGGAGTATTATGGAAATTTTGGAGGATAGAAAGATCTGGAAGAGACAGGAGCTGCACAATACGAGCAATGGAGCCAACAAATCTGGGCGAGAGAGAAGGGTGCTGCAGAGACTGATGCACCAACCAAGGACCATGCATGGTGAGGACCTAGACCTTCTGCTCAGATGTAGTACGTAGGCAGCACAATGTCCTTGTGGGTCCCATAACATGAGGACTAGGGGCTACCGCTGACATGGACTCTGGTGCCCACTCATTGATCATGTCCCTCTGGCAAGACAGCCTTTCTAGGCCACAAGGAAGAGGATATATGTAGCCTAGATGAGACTTGATAGGCTGAAGTCAAATGACAGGGGAGGAGGGCTCCCCCTTTCTGAGGACGAGGAAGAGGCAGCTATTAGGGAGAGAGGGGTGACCTGGATGCAGCAAGGGTGGAGGCTACAATCAGAATGTAAACATAACAAATCAAAAAATTTTAAAGAAGTTTAAGGGGAAAAAAAGGGCCAGGTTAACATACACAAAATTGTCATTATTGTACGGTGAACACGCTTGAGTGAAACATACATACCAAGTTATTCTCAGAAGGCAACATGCATTGTTGTGCTACAATATTAAAGTGAATACATAAAGTGATAAGATAAATGCCTTTATATACACATTAAGGCACTTTTACATCAAAGTTTATATTGAAAAAATTACTTCTAAACTATTTTCCTTAATTTTAAGTTCCACCATGCCAAGAATGTCAAATCCAAAACAGGCTTTAGGCTCCTGTTCTTCTTTCAGTTCTAGGATTCCCGTCTAGGCACTTGTTTCAGTAGGCAAGGGGTTTTCCAGCTGGGCCTTGCCCCTAGCCCTTCCTTAGCACTCTGAGTGATTAGGGAAAGAAGAGACCGCTGTAGACCAAAAGTGTCTGTGTCAAAACTTTACAGGAGGAGACTAAAGATGGATTAAATTAATGAGCCTGGAGAGCAGACAAGTCTAAAAACCAAATCTGAGAACAGAACTTAAAAACATAGCTGAGAAGTCACTGGGAAACTGGAAGGCCAACAGCCATAGCAAAATAGGTCTTGAGAATAGTGAGCAAGGGAGTAGGAGTGGATGACACAACTTCACAAAGCTGACTCTGCAGCGAATGAGGCAAATGCATGCAAAAGAATAATATAGAATTGAACTATCAACCACATTCAAGAACCGTAAGTTGGAGAAGGAGTAAGTGTCTTGTCATATTTGACTGTGTGTGTGTGTGTGTGTGCATGTGTGTGTGTGTGTGTGTGTGTGTGTGTGTGTGCCTTTACTGGAAATTGAACATAGGTTAGCATAATGCATACATGCTATGAAAGTGCTCTACCACAGAGACTTATTCCAGCACATGAGTA
Source organism: Acomys russatus (assembly GCF_903995435.1). Classification (NCBI taxonomy): domain Eukaryota; kingdom Metazoa; phylum Chordata; class Mammalia; order Rodentia; family Muridae; genus Acomys; species Acomys russatus. The sequence continues at coordinate 78,704,687 of NC_067138.1, read as the reverse complement.
TGTATTATTAACAATAAGTAAGACCCATTCTTCAAACCTACCAAAAGTCAAAGTATAAATGAGCTCTAGGCAGAAGTAATGAAAGCAAAAAAAGAAAATGTACTGAATAGTCTCGGTAAATAATTAACATAGGCTTAAAATATCTGAAGAACAGGAAACATTAAAAATAAGAAAGAAATACTAATTCGGTACGTTAAATCTTTTACCTTTATCACCATAATGAGTCTTTAACTATATCTGTCTTAATTTTCATTAAACAGACCATCTCCTCTAGGGTCATAGGTGTTTCTTTCTGTTTTTCTCATCCATCCACTAATTTTTTTAGTGCTTTTAACATAGAGGTTTCCCTTTTTTCCATGGTAGAAAGCAGTCAGCATAGAAACTTCAATACTTTTTCATCTTATTCCCCACTTGAATTATATATATGTATATATGTATATACATTCATATATAATTTTTAATTAACCTTCTTCTCTTATGATTCTATTCTACTTTCATTTTTTACTCACGATTTCTTATGTTCCTAACATCCATCTAATGAGGGAAACAATTAAATGGATTTATCTTAAAGAAAAGGCTTCTTTTGAATATGGACTATCTTCTGAGATATATAATATATTATAAACTTACCAGGATTATTACATGCATTTTCATTATAACCAAGGACATAAGTATTACAAACAGAAAAATTGCACATAGACAAAATTGTCTGACATAACTGTTCTAGAGAAAGCACATCTTTTTTTACTAAGCTGTTCTTATCTTGTTTTTTTTTCAGCACTCATTCAGGTGTTTTATGGTTTTAGATGTTATTGTTGCTATAATCTAACACCTCAGAGAAGACAATGTAAAACAGGAAAGATTATGGAGGTCTGTGGTTTCAGCATTTTTGGTCCTTGGCTCCACTGCTTATGTACATAAGAAGAATCTTTATTATCATTATCATCATCATCATCATCACCATCGTCATCATCATCAACATCAAGACAGGGTTTCTCTGTGTAAGTCTTAGCTATCCTGGATTTACTTTGTAGACCAGGCTGGCCTTGAACTCACAGAGATCTACCTGCCTCTGCCTCCCGAAGTTCTGGGATTATAGGCTGCCACTGTACCCGGCTGTACAAATTAATTTTTATCAGCTTATTTGCATATAGTTTACATCTGGTAAAATAATTTAAAACCTGAATGTTTTGATGAATTTCAGAAAACATGCACTTTATGTAATCTCTAACCACTCTCAAGAACTAGGACTCTTTCCATAGATCCAAATGTCCCTCTGACATCCTGTGTCCCACTGAACCTTTCTGTTTTCTTTCTTCCTTTCTTTCTTTTCCTTTTGTTTCTTTTCTTTTCTTTGTTTTTCTTTCTTTCTTTTTTTTTTTTTTTTTTTGAGAATGGCTCAATTTCATTACAAACACATTCTACTTTTTCAATTAAGTGATAGTAATTCCAATAATTATACTAAAATGGTCTCCTTTAGTTCATCTTCATAGGACAGTATGGTATAATGGGAATTATGCCTGTTATAAGGAAAGAATGAATGCAAACATTTAATTTCAGAATAAACAAAGGACTAGAAAAATATTAGGTTTATAATAGTACAAACACATTCAACAGTTTAAAGAAGAACCAGAGAAAAGACTAAAGCTGCCTGGCATTTATTTACAAATATCTGTCACTGCTACCTGAGTTGTAACCGAGTCCCATATTTAAGACTCTCACAAATACTTGGACATCATGGCCCACTAATAGATTGTTTTTGTTTTATTTATTTATTTATGTATACATTTATATTATTTTACATATGTACATTAAACTACTGACAGTAAGAAGTACTACAAAACAATCAGGAATTATATAAATGCTGCATTCTTAGTGTTTTGGCTATTTGTATTTGGCAACCTTGAAGAAAAAAAATCTTTCCTATCTTCGTGAGTCTAAAATTCTGAATGTAAATCAATATCTATCATATCTCAGCTGTATCAACTTAAAACATCTATCTAGACCTAAATATATCTTAATCGCTAAACAACTAAGCTTAATTGAAAAACTAAACTATTTGGTCTTCAACCCCATCAGAGACTTGAGAAGGAATAAAATTAATTCCCTGAGTACACAGGAAATGCAGACAGATTAGCAGCTTTCCAAATGAGAAAATGACAGAGACAGTTTGATGCCTGATCAGTCATCCAAACTCTGTATAACATTAGAGAATCATCCTCAGCCTCTGGGTCAATATATCTGACAGACATATTTGTGAGGCAAGAACTATTGAGGATTTGCTTACGCTGTCTTGGCAGAGTTTGGCCGCGGACTATGCATCCAAGCTTGCCCATTTTTAGGGCGAATTCTGTCTGTGGTACAAATGAGGACATTTTGCCCAGTGGCTGGTTTGCTGCATTTAAAGCCATCTCCATAAGTAGGTTCTTTGATGCTCATCATCTTCTTGGAGGTAGGCTGTGTGTTGCCAAGAGTTAATCTCTCTCATTGTAAATGTATCTTTGGAATAATAAAAACATCTTTAAATGCCATATTCAATATGTCTCTGAGGCTTTTGAAGACCTTATATAACTACTTTTCCTTATCTATCTATAAAATCATATCTATCTGTAAAACCTAGAATCTATATTCTTGTGAGAAAAAGACTACTAATTGACATGACCATGATTTGACCAACTAACAATTAATTTGTATTACTTATTTATGCTGAGCAGCCTGCAATAGCACTTTCAAAGTATTGGAAGAAATCCTTGTATTATAATTGAGTTGTATGGGTAAAATACTTCATATTATAGTAGAAAAATATAATGTGTGTGAGGAATAATCTTAAATTTGAATTCTATTGAGTTCCGATGTATCAAAATTAAACTTATTTTGCATCAATATATAAAATGCTATACCAATGATTTAAAAATAACCTTGTAAGTAAAAATTAAGGCATTAAGTTGAGGAATAGATTCAATAATCTACTTTTTGTCTTATCATCCCTATATATTTCTATATTCCCCAAGCTGTTCCATTCTTAATCTTTATGATTCATAATCCTCTACTGAGAGAAAAGCCTGCTGTTCACAACTGCCCCCTTTTAATAAATTAATGTTTTCTTTCATTCCATACAAATAATAGTACCTAATAATAAGTTTGTAGTTTTTCTTGTAGTAAGTAGTTTATTGTATATATGTATAATAGTATAAATATATATGTAAAAGAGATAAACAATAAAAATAAATAAATTAGTGTTAAGCTTACATCTTTGGGAATGCAATTTACCACCAAGGAAATTGGTCTTGTTTATTGCCCCTTTTTGTTGTCTTGAATAGAATGTTATGCTTGTGAAAATGAGATACCAGCAGTAATCAGGATTAAAAGGATTGTGGGCTAGTTTCCTCCTCCAATACTACAAGCCAATTTTACTGTTATAAGTAGCCTGCCTTCTCTTGCTCCTGGAGGCAGAAAATTAGGACAACATCTGAACAGGTCTAGGACAAGGACAACTGTCCACCAGGGACCGAGATTGGTAAACCAATTTTCACTTGTAAACAATGCCAGAATTCAACCCATATGTCTCCCACGGTGAAGCACTGTAGTGTGTCATTAACCCACTGTGCCATTTAGCAGCTTCCCTCTGCTTGCTGTCTTGTGAATTAACCACAGCAGACTAGAGTTCCTTTCTGCTAAGAATTTTGCTGGATGAATAGTAGCCCTTAGTAACAAGAGAGCAGAGCACAGGTCTCTGAAATGCTCAATTGAAAGCACTAGCAATTTGCTATTCAAGCTGTTCTATCATCATTATTAGGATGAGAAATCACAATTTGAAGGTTCATTGAGATGTGCTGTCAAACCTGATATCTTGTAATTTTAATACGTAATTCTGTGCCTAATAATTAATGCCTTTAACTCTGTAGGTGGGATCTGAATTGGGCTCCAAAAGAGAAATCCCTCTGAGCTGGACTATACTTATGAAGTGCCCCCTCGGTCCGCCTTCTAGTGTTCGTATTTAAATGATCTGTCATCTAATGAATCTGGATCAAAAGCTCCAAGCTTAAAATATATAACAAAAAAACGGCTTCTGTGTGAGAGTTTGGATCCAAATAAAAACATTTCTGTGCTCTGGCCATTATTACATGCAGTTAACTTCTGGGAAATACTGATATTCAAACGATATGCGGAAAAGACACCTGCTTTCTCACGCAGTTTATGTTGGTAGTTGATAAAAATGCAGGGCAGCATATGCAGGCATTATGCAGAAGGCCCATTCACATGGTAATTCCTTTGTATTTGAATAATTTCTTTTCAGGTGCTCTATGAATGCCAGACCCTGGGAGGATTTGAGTATCCCCCTGCCTTAAATTCTTCAGGACCACATTTTCCTGTTTTGATCCCAATTTTGGTCAAAGGAGACTACTATGTGGCTGCTGCCCCTAGGATTTTTCTAGACCACAAGCCGTGTTTCAGAGAAGGTTATTATATTCTGCTGGTGTTTTTCTTAGCTCTTTCAGCAAAAGTTGTTAGATTAAGTGCTGTGTGACCAGTGGAAAAAAAGACCCCTTCTCAAGCAAGCCAAGGGACCTGTGAAGAACACTGGCCTTTAGAGTACCAATGATGTCATGCTTTTCCATGGTGTTAAGTGAATGAGCTGGTTAGTCTCCTAATCTACATCTTCCTGGTGTTTACATTTAGGGAACTCTGCATATTGTTTTAATTGTAACAAGTCATCAAAGCTGAAAGTATTTTGTCAGGGTTTCAATACATTACTACAACAAAATCCAAGAGCAGTAACATAAATAGATGTTTGTTTTGACCAACAGTTTGAGAAATTTTTGTCCAGGAAGGGCTTGCCTCTTCTTGGTTGTGGTAGTAAGGTGTCACATTATGGTAGGGAATGTATGATAGGCCAGAAATAATCACCTCATGAGTAGGAAGCAATTACAAAGTGGTATAAATTCTCATGTTCCATTTAAAATCCCCTTCTCACAATAACCAAAACGCATCCTGCTAGGCCCTACTTCTACCACTCTTCCCAATAACCCTATGCTGGGCAGCTAAGCCTGTAATACAGAGACTTTTAGGGGACATTGGAGATACAAACTATGGCAGGAAACAGAATTTTTTAGAATATCTGAAAAATACTATTGCAAGGCTTTTCATTTGTGGTTAAGTTGCTATCTGTACAGAAAATAAGGCAATGAGCATGTGTTTACTAAGAAGTGAAAAAACAGAAAAAAAACCTAAAACCTCTGAGCTGTCAACTGTGAAGATAATGAACAAACAGAATGCAGGAAGGAGTTTGCCAATGTTGGGTATCAGCCTCAGATCTGGCTGTTAAACTCAGCTGTTAATTAGCATTCAATTGTGCACTTGTAATTAAAGAATCTTTATAAAAATATTTTATAAAGGTTTTAGTTTAAAAATATTTCTGTACATTTCTCTGTGCTCTGTACTTTCCATTTTTGACATCCATAACTACATAGTGAAAATAGTACAAAAGACATGGAGGCACAATTCTGCCCAACTCTGCTTCCTGGGACATCTTGTTGGTGGCTCAATTTTGCCATGTGGGAATGTCTCTGTGAACTGGTAAATACTGAGAAAAAGAATAATTTATAATTGTGATGGTTGTCTAGACCATAGGTCAACAAATCTCTTCTTTACTAGGTCCAGACAGTAAATATTTAAGGCTTTCTGACTGTGGGTCTGCCTATGTTTCAACTAATATATTATTGTATTAAAACAGCCATAGAAACAGACTTCTTAGAATCAAGAGGGCAGGTCACAGGCCAATGTTTGCTAGTCTCCAGTCTAAAAACAAACAAACAAACAAACAAAAAACACCCCCAGAAGTACTGGCACTAGCTACAGACTTATGTGTATGCAGATGCGTGCACGCACACACACACACATGCACAGATACACACACGGCATTAAAAACATTAATCAGTCCAATAAAAATAAATGTATTCTGTAAATCCTAAACTATGCCTTATGGTATAGCAAGTAATTAGGATACAGTGATAAGAACAGGAGACAGAAGTTAGTCAGGCAACTCAAGCCAGGTGCCCCAAAATCAGTAGTATTGGAGATGTCTTTGGGTCTCTGTCCAAGAATGGCAGAAAAGAGACCTGATTTCTTATCTCCTTTTAAGGTACCACTCCACCTAAGGCCTATATGTGAAAGTAGCAATTTTAATTGTATATAGCTTTCTAGCTATCTCATGTGTTTTTAAATTGTCTGTTACTATTGTTAAAGTAATGTCAACTATGTATGATTTGCCACACTATTAATTTTTATTACATACCAATTATAGATTTAATATGCAATTCTACCTCTTTTTTTATACTTTTGTTAACTTGTGGTTAACAAAATACAGTAATTTGGTCATTCTTATGTCTGACTATTTGTCAAATCTTTTCACATAGATTGTGTTGTATCATCCAATCAGAGGTTACATAACACCCATTGTATTACTGCCTTTTCAGATATTTATTGTAATTCATTATTCGTTGAAACAATAGTGTAGCAAAATCATTAGATTAAGTAGTTTATCATGCTGCAACACAGTTATTTGAGGCAAATCTCCCTTCTCTCTCTCTCTCTCTCTCTCTCTCTCTCTCTCTCTCTCTCTCTCTCTCTTTTCCTCTCAGTGTGTGCATGTGTATACTGGACATGAGAATTGCTGTTGAATAAAGTGGTGACAGGCTATACTCAAAGACCTGTTTACCTTTCATTTCTTTCTTTCTATCTTTCTTTCTTTTTTCTTCTTTTCCTTCTTCCTTCCCTCCCCCTCCTCCTCTTCCTTCTTATTCTTCTTCAGGAGTTTTGAGACAGGGTTTCTCTGTCTGTGTACCTAGGCTGTCCTGGACTCTCTTCCTGGCCTTGAACTCACAACAATCCACCTGTCTCTGCCTCACTGCATGCTAGGATTAAAGGCGGAGGCTGGCTCCTGTTTTTCTTATCATTTGCATAGATTTGTCTAGATGAGACTTTGAGCAGAAGGGTTTTTCTTGTTTGCTTTTCTATTGCTATGATATATACCATGACCAAAATCAGCTTGCAGAGAAAAGATTTATTTCTTCTTACAGGTTACAGTCTATCATCAAACTACAGTCTGCTCAAACTATGGCACCAACTAAAGACAGTACATGCAGTAAACATTGAATTCCTACCCATATCTAGACAATGGACAGGACATTCTCCACAACTGAGTGGAGAGCAGGGACTGACTTTCACATGAACTCTGATGCCCCATATTTGACCACATCTCCTTGATGGGGAGGCCCGGTGGCACTCAGAGGAAGGATAACAGGCTATCAAGAAGAGACTTTATATTCTATGATCATATAGAGGCAGAGGAGGTCCCCATCAGTCACAGACATAGGGGAGAGGAATAGGGTGAAAGCTGGAGGGAGGGAGGAACAGGAGGATACAAGGGATGGGACAATAACTGAGATGTAATATGAATAATTTAATAAAAAATTTTTAAAAAGAACTGCCTTTCTTTTTTATTATTTATTTATTCAATTTACATCCTGGTCATAGAGCCCTCCCTCCTCTTGTCCCAGTACCACCCTCGATCCCTTTCTCACCTTTCCCCTCCCCCATTTCTCAAAATAGGGAGCACTCCCCTTCCTATCCACCCCAGATTATCAAGTTGCATCAGGAATGAGTGCATCCTCTTTTGCTGTGGCCTGGCAAAGCAGCCCCACCATGGGAGAATGACCAAAATGTTGGCATTGGACAAAGGGCTAATATATAAAATATATAAAGAACTCAAGAAATTAAACACCAGAGAATTCTCAACAAAGGAATATCAAATGGCAGAGAAACACTGAAAGAAATGCTCAAATTCCCTAGTCATCAGGGAAATGCAATTCAAAACGACTCTGAGATTCTATCTAAAATTCATCAGAATGAGTAGATCAAAACTTCAAGTGATAGCACATGTTGGCTAGGATTTGAAGAAAAGGGAACACTCCTCCATTGCTGGTGGGAGTATAAACTTGTACAATCACTTTGGAAATCAATGTGGCACTTTCTCAAAAAAATTGGGAATAATACTACTGCAAGATCCAGTCATATCACTCCTTGACATACACCGGAAGATGCTCCACCATACAACAAGAACATTTACTCAACTATGTTCCTATCAGCTTTATTAATAATAGCCATAATCTGGAAACAATCTAGATGTCCCTCAACCAAAGAATGGATAAAGAACCTGTGGTACATTTACACAATAGAATATTCCTCAGCTACTAAAAACAAGGAAATCTTGAAATTTGCAGCTAAGTTGATGGGAAAAGATCATCCTGAGTGAGGTAACACAGCCAGAAAGAAAAACATGGTATATACTCACATATTAGCTCAACATAAATGTCCTCTGAGAGACTCCACCCATGGGGAATCAGGTCAGCTACTAGGACTCAAAGCGAGACTCTGGGTGGAGCACTGAAAGTTGTAGGGAATAGTAAGGGGATAGAAGGTCTGGGAGGAAGCAGGAGCTCCACAGGGAAACCATCAAGGCCTGCAGATATGGACCCAGGGGGATATACCAGCCAAGGACAACGCATGCAGAGAACCAAGATGCCCTGTGCAAATGTTACTGATGGACTGCAGGAGATAGGGAAACCTTTGCTGAACCCCTGACATGCACTCTGATGCCCATGACTTGGTCACTGCCCCTTAGCAAGACTACTGAGTGGGCACATCGAGGAGGGTGATGTTGGCTATCCTGAAGAAACCTTATAGGCTGTCACCAGACAGTTGAGGTAGGAGCCTCTCTTCCCATCAGAGGTCTAGGGAAGGAGAATAGACAGAAGAGGGAAGGAAGAAGAGTAGGAGTGGGAAGATAAGACGGAGGGGATAACAATCAAGATATAATTTGAATAAATTATTTTTTAAAATATGGCACCAAAGTCCATGTCAGGGATAGCCCTACCCCCTTACAAGGGGAACCACATGAAGCCTGAGTGGCACATTGGCTACATCTGTATAGGGGGCCTAGGTGCAGACCATGCAAGGTCCTTGGTTGATGCTTCGGTCTCAGCAAACCTATCTGGGTCCTAGTTAGTTGGCTCTGTTAGTCTTGGAGCTCTTGTCACATCCTAGTCCTTCTTTCCTTTACCCCACTTTTCTATAGACTAGCTATGTATTGCCCAATGTTTGGCTCTGAGTCTCAGCATCTGTTTAGAGGTACTGATGGGTGGAGCTGCTACGAGGCTTCTGTCAGGAAGAATAGAAGAGCACCATTAATAGTGTGAGAAGTTGGCTCTCTCCCATGGGGAAAGTCTTGGGATGGGCCAAGCATTGGTTGTACAGTCTCTCATTTTCTGCTCTATCTTTATCCCTCCATATCTTTTAGGCAGGATAAATATTGGGTCAAAGTATTTGTGGGTGGGTTGCTGTTACCGTCCCTCTACTGGGAGTCTTGTCTCGTTAGCGGTATCATCTTCAGTCTCCATGGCTCCTATTACTTGGAGTCTCTATTAGAGTATTCCTCATATTCTCCCAGGAGCCTACACTGACTTAGGTCTCCAGCTTGTCACAGAGAGCACTAGCCCACAGTTGCTCTACAGGTTTTCTGTCCTCCTGTCTCCACTCATCCAAGGTCTGATCTCCATCTTCATATCTCTCTGCGTTCCCTATCCTGCCTTGTTCCTTCCCTTCAACTACTACCACTGTCTATTCTAGTTCCCCTTCTGAGTGAGATTTAATCATCCTCCCTTGGGTTCTTCTTGTTATTTATCTTCTTTGGGTTTGTGCATTGTAACATATTTATCCAGAAGTATATGGCTACCTTTCGTATATATACTAGGCCTTCCTACCTGAGATGCCATCTTCTCCAGTGGGCTCAACTTTAAATGCCAATTAGCAATCAAGAAAAATTCTACAAAGACACGCTTACAGGCCAATCTGATAGAAGCAATTCTTCAGTTGACTTTCCCAGTGTGTCAAGTAGAAAACCAAGATTAACCATCAATTTAACACCTTGTATTGAACATGTTGATTTTCAGGAGGCAGAAAGCATTCTTTTTCTCTTTAGAGTGGTACCAGAGACAGATCATTTGATTTTAAGCAGTCATCTCCTGATATCTTTAAACTTTACATGGTCACTGTGAATGAAAACCATCATCTAATATCAAAATGGATCAAATTTCACAAGTGTCTTCATTTACCAATGTATACCTTGATAACTTTCCTGTGTATTCTTTGGGGTGACCAACTGATTGAAAGCCTCTATCCATTATTATAGAATGTCCGAAAATAGAGACAGAAACCTGAACCATACATCTACCTCCCTCCTATAAAGTGTTCAAGTTTGTAGGCTGATATAATATTCTGATTGCTGTTTCTCACTGCAGTTCTAGTTCTAAGCTAGTTGTAATTTTAGGTCATAAGTTCTTTTGTAATCGTCAGATAATACCAGGGAAATTGTAGTCCTCTCTTGGGGTTGTTGTTTCATTAATAAAAAGTTTTATAAAACATCAAAGACAATACTAATAAAGCTTTACAGAAAAACAAACAAAACAACAACCAACAAAACCAATCCCAATGTAGAAAAGCTGGAAATTTCAGCAACTGCATAGAGAACAAGAACAAAGAGGTTTTAAAGTTTTTTAAGTCGTACTATTTGAGTTAAGCTTCCATGGAGGTCAGCTAGCCACATGGGGGACAAGAAATAATATATCTGGGAGAGAAGATTTAAAGAAAGTTTAAGGAGTCCCAAAGTTCCAGAAAAAAAGCATGCTTAGAACAGAGAGAAAGAAGAAAATAACTCGAATAAGTCAGAAAAGTGGCCAGACTCTGGCCTGGCTCTAAAAACTACGGCTGTCGTTGTGTCATAGACGGACAATTATGACATGTCTGTAAAAACAAATGTCTGTAATCTAGAGATATTTATTGATGGAAAAGCTGTAAATTAAATAAAATGATATATAGGACACCATATTTGTAAGGAACAGGAGTGGCTACACTAAAAGGATGATTAGCATGAGGTTTGCACTATGACAGGGCCAGAGGCAACAGTCCTACAGGACTTGATTGCCAAGTATTTTGCCTTATCACATCTTTGTTATTCTAGGAGTGAATCTTCATTGTTAGTGGATATTTCCCCAATGTTCTAACTAGATTTTCAAGTAAGCATAAGATTTGTTTCTAGATCAATTATCCTTCATTAATTAAGAACTATCAATGCTTTATCTACTTGGCCGCAAATCTACCATTTTCACCCTTTCTCCAAATGCTGTTGTCCAAGCTGTACACTAGTCACCACCTTCATTAAGTCTACTTACATAGATGGCCATGAACCATCCCCACTGTATATGCTGTTTGTCCTCTTCATTATTTACATACTGTTATTTGATCAGATATACACCTAGCATAATTGTCCTCTGAGAGGCTCCACCCCCAGTGTTCATCACATACATTGAGACTCAGAGCCAAACATTAGGTGGATCTCAAATAGTCTTATAGAAGAGTTGGAGGAAAGATAGAGAAGCCCAGAGAAGATAAGAACTTCACAAGAAGACCAACAGATTCAACTAACCTAGGTCCATGGAGGTTTACAGAGACTGAGCACTAGCCAAGGAACTTGCATGGACTGGACCTAGGCCCTCTACATATATGTATATGATGAGCAGCAGCGTCTTCATGTGAGACCACTATAAAGTAGAGTGGGGGATATCTCTGACATAGACTGTGTTGCCTGTTGGCGGATCACTCTCTCCCAGCTGGGCTACCTTGTCTGCCCTCAGTGGAAGAAGTTGCTCTTAGTCCTGATACAACTTGATGTGCTAGGGTGGGTTGGTATGATGGGGGAGGGGCAGTGTTTTTGAGGAGGAGAGGGGATAGCAGAAAGACGGTGGGAGGGTGAGACCTGGAGGAGAGGACGGAAGGGGCTATCATCAGGATGTAAAGTGAATACATAAATAAATAATTTAAAAAAAAAGAAGTCCATGCTTACAAACACTTTAATGATTCATGATTATAAATTATAACATAGCAATCCCTGTAAAGTTATGTCACACTAATGGAATTGCAAAGTTTTAAGCTCTCTTCAAACTCTTTATCATGTCAGATCATCGTATTTTCTTATGATAACTTAATGAAAAAAGAAAATGATAGATATCAGTGGGGCATATTTTTAGAATGTAAGTAGGTAGTGACTCAAATGGAGGTGTTACTAGGTATTCTAAATGAGGAGCAAGTTGTTCCAAGGTGTTCCATCTTCATACTTAAAAAGGCAGTTGCTATAATATTTAAATACATTTAATACATTTCTCTTGCATATAGTTCTCTAAGGGAATATTTGTTCTTTACTTTCCTTGTAGGGGAAGAATCATCATTTAGCAATTACTATCTCTAGAATCTCTGGAATATATGTTAGACCAGCTGGAATGGGAAAGCTGCTTTTTGTTTTATTTCAGTGTTTTAGATTTTTGAGACAGGGTTTCTCTGTATAGTCTTCGATGTCCTGGATTTGTTATGTAGAGGAGGCTGCCTTTAACCTCACAGAGATCCACTTGCCTCTGCCTCCTGGAATGTGAGGCATGTGCCACTGCCCCGAGCTGGGACGTCTGCATTTAATCATGTATGCATGTACTATAGAAAATCAGGTGGCTGTAAAATAGCTGCTAGAGTTAGTCACCCTAAGAACGAATGATGATGATGTTTAGTTTTCTCTATGGATAGTGGTGCAGAGATGACGCTTTAGCTTTGATTCTAGATTCTAATACCTTTTATGAGATTCTGTTTATGTTCTGTGATGACAGTTTGAGCTCTGTTCCACATCATGATTTATACTTTTTATTTCAATCTTTTCTGGAATATTGTTGGTTTATCATTTTTAGATTACCTTCAACTAGATAAATTTCCTAATAGTCTGAAGGGGATGAAAAAATCCTGTAAACATTATCCATAATAAATAGATTTTATAAAATGTTAAATATGACAAAGATTAATCAGTTTGAATAAGACATTTAGTTTATAAATAGAATTTTAAAGTAGATATTGCTTTATAAAAGGTGATAGTTAGAATTATATTTCTGGCTTCCTAGAATGAGGAAATTAATGTACAAAAAGTTCCTACTATTTAAAGACATCTCCAGATGTCTGAGATTTGAACTGGGTGGACCAGTAATATAACTCAAGCTTAGTAGTGACACGTGTCCTATTGCAAATCTTACATAACTAGACTGTCTTAAAACATTTCCAATGAAAGCAATTACAGAAACAAAAACAAAAACCTAACTAGCAGGTCAACTATCTTACAGAAGAATAGTAATAAGTTTTATGTATGACTGCATTTTTTATTTATGTTTTGATGTATGTTTTAAATGCTAATCTGTGGCCTAGTCTTTCATCAAGATTTGAGGAATTTAGAAACTTACTAATTTTAGTTAGCACAAAATTTTAATGTGGTTAGATTTTAAAAGACTAATCTGATGCTATTTTGTCATATTCAGTCATATGTGAAATTTTAAGAAGAAAATGATAATAGTTTATTGGCATCTTCCTGCATGGGAGTATTGACTGTGTTTACCCTTTGGCAGCCTACATAATAATTTATGGCCCTATGATAGCTAGACCACAGGAAGGTGACATTAAGGTTAGATCCAGATCAAATCATCTGAGTTCTGTGTCTGAAATACGGGTTGGCTTCAGCAAGAGTGTCTTACCTTCAACTTAAAGAGGCAATGAAGGACATTAACAATACCCTATGTTGCTTGGGGAGTCACTTGGACTACATAACCAAGAACTCAAAGAAGATTTTTGATGTCTGGTACTAGGAATTTTGTTAGATAGTCTATGATTCTGGTGATGCTAATAATCTATAACAATGACGAGTTTGGCAAGCTATCTCTAAAGCTACAATAGTGGCATACATATGTTGGCGGTAACCAACAATTGTCTAATCAGGCGGAAGCCCTTTCAGTAGGAAAGAAGCCATGCCACTACAAGAAACCTAGAAATCTATCAATAACTAGTAGTGTCGTGGATCTTAGAATAAACCTACCATCCTCACTTTATTAGACCAGCATAATTCCTAACTAAATCCCGAAACATCCTAATATCCATAGATTAGTGTAGCTCTCCCCTCATCAAATAAGCTTCTACATACAGTAAATGGATATTATTAAAGAAACTCACATGGGTTTTTTGGATACTAGCCCCAATGGAGACATCTACAATACAACTCCTGAATCTAAGTCTCAGGGAACGTCACAGAAGAGGGAGAAGACAGATTTTATGGGAGAAAAAACCAGAGAGACAGCTATAAGATTGTGTCCTAGAAATAACAAAGAAGCTTTGTCCATGATAATTCAACAATATAGCTATCTAAACAAGACCATAACAATGACACTATTATAGTCATGCTAGTATAGAAGGGGACATCTTGATACTATTCCTAGACAAAGAAATACAAATAATTAAAAACTGCTGAGAGGAAAACTAGTATCCCCGAGAGTGAGGCCACTAATTGTTTATTATTTTAGGATTTCTATTATTGTGGTAAAATACCATGACAATAACTTGGTGGAGAAAAGGGTTTATTTTAATTTTTTAAATCTCATATCAAACTCCATTGCTGAAGTTAGACAGAAGAAGACACTCAAACAGAGCAGGACCTGGGGGCAGGAGCTGAAGCAGAGGCCACTGAGGAGTGCTATTTACTAGCTTGTTCCTTATGTTTTATTCAGCATGATTTCTTATACATTCTTGGACCTACCCTAAATGACACTATCCACAATGGACCTCTCTAATCAATCACTTATTTGAAAAATGGTTTACAGGTTGTCTACAGGCTAATCTTATGGAGGTATTTCTTCAATTGAGAGTCCGTCTTCCCAAATGACTCTAGCTTAAGTCATGTGGGCCTAAAACTAGCCAAATCATTTATATAATACAGAACAGTCAGTCCTAAAATCATGTACACATAAATCATATAATATGGACAATATATTGCATTTATACAAATATATGCCTATATCAATAATAATCACATATACACCATCAAATTTAGGAAGAGTGGTGGGTTATGGGATGACTTGGCAAGAAAATAACTGAGAAAAATTACACAATCATGTCTCAATTAAAGTTTTAAAATAAAGTTTAAATTAAAAAATAACAATAAAGAAAAATGGCAGAAAAAAAGTTATACCTATTCTTCCCAATCAATACAATATAATTTTATTAAATTGCAGGTTTATGGGTGATATAGAACAAAGTAGTGTATGAGAAAGTATATGTCTATATTTCCTGGTTGCTACTGCTATTTAACTCTAGACATATGGTAATATTATCACTGGCCTGGCTATTTAATTATTTACATTTTTGCTGTTATTTTTCAAAAAAGAAGAAGTTTAAAATAAAATTTTAATACTCAGTTGTGCTATTCTCTGCAATTTCTCAATAACACAAACTTTGTCCAAAGTAAT
Source organism: Acomys russatus (assembly GCF_903995435.1). Classification (NCBI taxonomy): domain Eukaryota; kingdom Metazoa; phylum Chordata; class Mammalia; order Rodentia; family Muridae; genus Acomys; species Acomys russatus. The sequence goes on along the minus strand of NC_067138.1, from coordinate 78,689,253 downwards.
ATTCTACAAAACAAAATCTAAAGAAAAACTCCTTATAGACTGGATCTATGGCTGTCATTCTCCAAAATGAGTAAAGGAACTCAGTTTTTCTAATTTTTAAAATTATGTGCAGTTTATTCTTTTGCCCACAATATGTTCATTTTCACATGATTTTTTTCTCCTCAGAACTTAATTTTTCAGAAAAGTTGTAAAATAGTTTGATATCCAGGATAGGAATTTGGGACCTAAATGTTTATACTTGATACAGATATTTCAAAGAGGTAAACACTCAAATAATTCACCAAATGATCTACCACATGACAGGCTTTTCTAGCCATTGCCCAAAGATAATTTTGTGTGGAGAAAAAAAATATCTACAGAAAATTTTTTGAATAATCTCACTCAGTGTTAGATATATCTTAAATGAAATATGACCCATTTATCTATGTTGTATTTTTATGTCTTTTGCAGTTTTACTAGTTAAAATATCATTACCAATTGAATTGAAGTTTATTTATTTATTATTTATTTTTTAAATAATTTTTTCCTGATTATATCTCAATTGTTATCCCATCACTTGTATCTTCCCATTTCCCCTCCCTTCCTTTTCACCCTATTCCCCTGCCCTAGGCCTGTGACAGAACGGGACCTTCTCCCCCACTATGTGATCACAGCCTATCAAGTCTCATCAGATATCTTGCTTCCCCTTCCTCTGTGTGCCACCAGGCCTCCCCACCAAGGAGAAGTGTTCAAATAGGGGGCACCAGAGTTCATGTCAGAGTCAGTCCTCCCTCTCCACATAAGTGTGGAGAAGGAGCTGTCTATTGGCTAGATCTGAATAGGGGTCTAGGTTTACTGCATGCATTGTCCTTGGTTGGTACCATAGTTTGTGGAGCACCCCCCCCCCCGGTCCAGATACGCCAGCCTTGGTGGTCTTCTTGTAGGGTTCCAGGACCCTCTGGGTCCTTCTATCTCCCCATTCTCCCATACTTCTCTCACCTGAAATCCCAATAGCAAGTCCCAGAATCTGTCCTGTGAGGATGTGGAGAAAGGGGAACACTCCTTCATTGTTGGTGGGAGTGCAAATTTGTACAACAACTTTGGAAATCAATCTGGTGCTTTCTCAGAAAATTGAGAATAGGGCTACCTCAAGACCCAGCTATTCCATTCCTTCAAGTATACCCAATAGATGCTCCACCACAAAACAAGGACATTAGCTAAACTATGTTCTTAGCAGCCTTATATATAATCTCCAGAGATGGAAACAACCTATATGTCCCACAAATAAAGAATGAATAAAGAAACCGTGGCTCAGTTACACTGTGGAATACTACTCAGCTATTAAGAACAAGGGAATCTTGAAATTTGCAGGCAAAAGGATCAAACTTGGAATGATCATACTGAGTGAATTAACCCAGAATGATACACGTGGTATATACTCACTTTTAATGGGTACTAGCCCAACATGGATGTCCTCTGAGAGTTTTCACTCAGCAGAGAATTGGGACTGATGTTGGGACTTCTTATTAGATTGAACTTTTAGTGGGAAAAATGTGTACAGTGTTATGAAAAATACACATATATATAACACAGCCATTGTTTTACATGAATTGAAGAAAGATAACACACTGATATCTGAAGGCATCAGTTTTTATGAACTTCTTTAGAAATAAGTGTAAATTAGCCCCAAGTTTAGTTTTCCATTACAATTTTCTTGTGATTTTTAATTTTATGGAAATGAATCCTTAAATGTCAAAGTTTTTATTTGGTGTTTTGTGAAACAAAAAGAGAGTTACAAAAAGAGAAAAAATTCAATCTTACAAGCCTTTCTAATGTTGAGTTGTATGTTAGTTTTCTTATAGACTCTACATTTCTTATTTTGTTTTGTTTGCTTGTTTGTTTTTTAATTATTTTTTTCTGTTTCTTTTAATTATTGAAACTTTTTAAAATATTTTATTTATTTATTATTTATACAGTATTTTGCCCCCATGTGTGCCTGCATGCCAGAAGAGGGCACCAGATACCATTATAGATGGTTGTGAGCCACCATGTGGTTGCTGGGAATTGAACTCAGGACCTTTGGAAGAGCAGGCAGTGCTCTTAACCTCTGAGCCATCTCTCCAGCCCCTGAAACTTTTTTTTTATTTTTTATATATACATTTATATTATTATACACACACATGTATATATATATATATATATATATATATATATATATATATATATATATATATATACATAATAAACTACCTACAGGAAGAAGAACCATGACACAATCAGGAATTATATAAATGTTACAGTCTTAGTGTTTTGGTTATTTGTATTTGACAGCCTGAAGAAAACATATTTCTTATCCTGGTACATATATAATTTTGAATGTAAATCAATCTATATCCTGTAATTATCAACTTAAAATATTTATCTAGACCTAAAAACATCTTAACCTCTAAACAACTAAGCTTCATTGTAAAATTAAGCTGCCTGGTCTTCAACCCCATCAGAAACTTGAGAAGGAATACCTGAGTATGCTGGGACTTCAGGTTGGTAGCTTTCCAAATGAGAAGATAACAGAGACAGTTTTCTACCTGAACCGTCACCCAAAATTCTCTATTATATTGGAGCATCTTCTTCAGCCTTCTGGCCCAATATATCTATCTGATAGACATGTTTGTGAGTAATGAACTATTGAGGACTTGCTTACCCTGTCTTGGCAGAGTTTGGCCATCGACTCTGCCTACGTCCAAACTTGCTCTTTTTTAGAAAGAATTCTGTCTGTGGTAGAAATGAGGACATTGTCCCCAGTGGCTTGTTTGCCACATTTGAAGCCATCTCCATAAGGAGGTTCTCTGGTGCTCATCATCCTCTTTGAGGTATGCTGGGTGTTGCCAGGAGTTAAGCTGTTTCATTTTCAGTGAATCTTCAAAATAATAAAAACATTTTGAATGTCATGTACTTCATGTCTCTGAGGTTTTTTGAAGACCTTATCTAACATTTCTTAGAAACTGTAAGCATTATATCAGAATACATTGAAGTGTCTTCTGAATTTAGAATAAGTCCCCAAACACTTGAACTTGAATAGCTTCTTACACTGAAAATAAAAATAATGTCTATTCATCCCCACTACTAGAGCAGAAAAATAGACCAAGAAGTAGCTTGAAGACTTTTGCCATAGATTGACATAGGAATCAAACATAATGTTTCTTTAAATTACACTTAATAAAGGAAACACAGACATGCTTGATTTCAGGTTTAGTTGATTTGAGCAATCTTTGGTTGTTCATGACTAAAATTTTACTGAAAGCCCACCAAGGATGAGCAATGGTATAATTGTGGTCTCAGTTGGTAAGCTATGCCAATTCCCTGAAAATCATATTATGATATTTAGAGTCAGGATAACCACATTGAATTCTTTCTCTGTCCATAATTACAAAATTAGATTACTTTATCTTAAAGCATAGCTTGAGAAACATTTTCTCTGTGGTACATTATTAAAAAATCATGCTTTCTTAAGGTCTCTTTGTAAGCCAAGAAAGCCACATGTTATGCATTATAGCATAAAAAGGAGGTTCTTATGGGTAGACTTCTGTCAAACTTTGAACCGCAGTCCAGGCTTATGTTATGAATTGCCAGTGATATTTAGTAAGTGAAGGGAATATATTACAAAGTAAACTTTACTAAAATAACTGATGAGAGATGATAGCATGTGTTAGAGATATAGTTTTCTTATTCTCTACTTCAAACCTTCCCCTCTTATGAGATAAAGATTTGGACATTTCAGATGAGAATTTTTTAAATTCTATGCTTTCTCTAGAGAATTCTACTAACTACAGAGGGATGTGGAAAAGAGACAGAACTGTCCTACTTTATGTGAGATCTACTTGGCCCAAATTTGGTAACTAAGACATATTCTGTTTTTCTGTTATTTATACACTACAAAAGTAGAGCAAACATGCACACTCACCTACCTCACTTTTAAAGAGAGGAATGAGCAGATGTGAGCAGCAAATATGTGGCTCCCACAAGACACAAGGTAGGAAAGAAGATATATAATAAGCTATCCCACTGTGCTTTACACTATATAGAACTGTTCAAAGGCCTTAATTTTTAGGGTTACTTTATTTCATGTAGAATTAGTAGGTATAGGCAGAGCTTGGCGAAACTAAGCTTTATAATAAGAAACAGAATCTTGAAGTACTCTGAAATTTTTCATTATATATCTTTTTACATTGATAAAAACCACATTAAATTAAACTCTAGTTTTCTTGTTTTATTGAATGAAATAACTGGTAAATGGATAATAATTCAATAACACTAGTAGTAATACTGCTTTTACAAATATTTTCCTGGTACTGTTAACCCTAAGTTTAGAGATGAGATGGGCAGTATCATTTTTATCTCACTTTTAAGAAAAACATAGAACTTTGTAAGATTTCAAAGATTCTACATTTTAAAAAATTTTAAAGATATATTTTGGGGTGAGAGAGAGATAGAGAGACAGAGAGACACACAGAGAGAGACAGAGAATCAAAGAGAGAGACAAAGTCAGAGACAGAGAAAACAGAGACAAAACGCCTTGTGGAGGCCAAAAGAGAACATCCGCTGGAACTGGAGTAATAGAGGTTATGCACAATCTAATACGAGTGCGTGGAATTGAACTTGGTTCTTCTAAAAGAGCATCAAGCACTCATCATGAATGAGCTATCTCTCCATCTCTTCTACAAAGTCTTACAAGAAAAGAAAAATCAACACAAACAAAAACCCATAGCTTGACATCAGCAATAGCTTAAAAATTACCAAAGTATATTGCTTGTTTTATTTAATTAATTTATTTTTAATTTACTCGTTCTAAATCCTGATTGTAGCTCCCTCCCTGGTACCCCTCCCTACATCTTCCTTCCTCCCCTAGTCCTCAGAAAGGGAGAGCCCTCCTCACCTTCCATCTGACTCCAGTCTATCAAGTCTCATCTGGACTGCCTGTATCCTTTTCCTCTGTGGCATGGTAAGGCCTCCCCACTAGAGGGAAGTGATCAAGGGTATATGAATAGCTTCACTCACCTGCTAGAACCTCCAAACAAGCTCAAGGTCTATCTGCTCTTCTAAGTGAGAATTAAGCCACCTCCCTAGGGTCCCACTTGTTAGCTAGCCTCTTTAGGTCTGTGGATTTTAGTGTTGTTAATCCTGAATTATATGCTAATATCCACTAGTAAGTGAATATACACCATGTATGTCTTTCTGGTCTGGGTTACCTCAGTCAGGAGTGTCTTTTCCAGTTCCATCCATTTGCCTGCAAATTTCGAGATTTCCTTATTTTTAATAGCTGAGCAGTGTTCTATTGCATAAATGTATCCATTTCTTTATCCATTCTTAGCTTGAGGGAGATTTAGGTTGCTTCCAGAGTCTGTATATTATGAATAAAGCTGCTGTGAACATAGTTGAGCAAATGTCTTTGTTGTTTGGTGGAGCATGTTTCAGTTATATGCCCAGGAATAGGTATACCTGGGTCTTGATGTAAAGCTACCCTCAAATTTCTGAGAAAGCACAGGATTGATTTACAAAGTGGTTATACAAGTTTGCACTCCCATCATCAACAGAGGAGTATTTCTGTTTCTCCACATCCTAGACAGCATATGCTGTCACTTGAGTTTTCAATCTTAGCTCTTCTGACAGGTGTAAGAGGGAATCTCAAAGATGTTTTGATTTACGTTTTCATGGTGACTAAGAACTTTGAGCATTTCGTTCAGTATGTCTCAACCACTCAACATTCTTCTGTTGAGTCTTCTCTGTTTAGCTCTGTATACCATTTTTAATTGGATTATTTGATTCGTTGGTGTTTAATTTCTTGAGTTCGTTCTATATTTTAGATATTAGCCCTCTGTTAGATATCGGGTAGGTAAAAATCTTTTTCCAGTCTGTAGGATATAATTTTGTTCTGCTTAGTGACTTTTGCCTTAAAGAAGCTTTTTAGTTTCATGAGGTATGATTTATTAAATGTTGGTCTTAGAGCCAGGGCTATTGGAGTTCTTTCTGTTCAGGAAGTTGTCTCCAATGCCAATGAGTTTAAGGCACTTCCGCAATTTTTCTTTTAAGGTTTAGTATGTCTAGTTTTATGTTGAGGTTTTGATCCACGTGGACATGAGTTTTGTGCATAATGATAGATATAGATCTATTTTAATTTTTCTACATCCAGTTATACCAGCATTATTTGCTGAAGATGCTATCTTTTTCTTCTCTTGTATAGTTTTGGCTTCTTTGTAAAAAATTAAATGTCCATAGGTGTGTGGGTTTATTTCTAGGTCTTTTGTTTGATTTCCCTGATACATCAGTACATTTCTATGCCAGTACCATGCAAGTTTTATTACAGCTGCTCTATAGTATAGCTTGAAATCAGGGATGGAAATACATACACAAGATCTTTTATTGTACAAGTTTATCTTAGCTATTTGGAGTTTTTTGCTTTTGCATATGAAATTGACAATTGTTCTTTCAAGGTCTCTGAAGAATTTTGTTGATAAATGCATTGCAAGTATAGATTGCATTTGGTAATTTATCCATTTTTACTATGTTGACCCCACATATCTATGAGCATGGGAGATCTTTCCATCTTTTTATATCATCTTCAATTTCTTTTTTCAGAGATTTGAAGTTTTATTAGTACAAGTCTTGCATTGGATTGGTTAGAGTTACAAGATACTTAATGGTGTGTGTGTGAGTGAGTGTGTGTGTGTGTGTGTGTGTGTGTGTGTGTGTGTGTGTGTGTATATCTATTTTGAAGGGGATTGTTTCCCTGATTCTTTCTCAAGACCTTTTTCTTTTGTATACAGGAAGGGCTACCGATTGTTTCAAGTTGATGCTGTATCCAGACACTGTGCTGAAGGTGCTTATCTGTAGAACTTCCCTTCTAAGGCTTTTGGGGAGCACTTATGTATACTATGTACAATTCACAAATAGTGATACTTTTATTTCTTCCTCTCCAATTTGTATCCCCTTGATCTCTTGTCATTCTCTTACTGGTCTAGCTAGGGCTTTAAGTACGAAATTGAAGAGATATGGAAAGAGTGGACTGCCTTGTCTCATCACTGACTTCAGGAGGGTTGATTTAAGTTTCTCTTCATTTAGTTTGATATTGGCTATAGGCTTGTACATTGCCTTTACTATGTTTAGGTATGTGTCTTATATCTCTGATCTCTCCAAGACTTTTAACATGAATGGGGAATGGGTTTTGGATTTTCTCAAATGCTTTTTAAGCATCTAAGGAGATGATCATGTCTTTTTTTTTTTTTTTCAGTTTATTTATATGGTGGATTATATGGAAGGATTTCTGTATATTGAGGCACCCTGGCATGCCTGGGATGAAGTCTACTTAGACACAGTTGATGATAATTTTTATGTGTTCTTGAATTCAGTTTGTGAGTATTTTATTATTTCTGTGTCAATGTTCATAAACAAAATTGCTCTGAGATTCTCTTACTTTGTTGTTTTTTGTGTGTGGTTTAGGTATCATGGTGATTATGGCTTCATAGAATGAGTTTTGTAATGTTCCTTCTGTTTCTATTTTGTGGCATAGTTTAACAAGAATTGCTATTAGCTCTTCTTTGAAGGGCTGGTAGAATTCTGTGCTGAATCCATCAGGCCCTGGGTGTTTTGTTTTTTTGTGGATGTGGTGGTTGTGGTGGGAGAATTTTGATGACTGCATCCATTTCCTTAGGGATTATAGGATTATTTGAACTGTTAGCCTGACCTTGGTTCATCTTTGGTAAGAGGAATCTATCAAGAAAATTGTCCACTTCATTTAGATTTTCAAGTTTTGTGGCACACAGGCTTTTGAAGTAAGACCTACCGATTCATTGGATTTTCTAGGTGTCTGTCCTTATGTTTACATTTTTATTTCTGGTTGTGTTGCTTTGGATACTCTCCCTTTGAATTTTAACTAGTTTGGTAAAGGGTTAGCCTTGCTTGTTGATTTTTGCAAAGAACCAGTTCTTGGTTTTGTTGATTCTTTAAACTGATGTGTGTGTATGTGTGTGTGTGTGTGTGTGTGCGTGTGTGTGTGTGCGTGAGTGTGTGTGCATATGTGTGTGTGTGTGTATGTGTGTGTGTGTTTATTAATTTCAACCTTGAGTTTAGTTATTTCTAGCCATCCTAGCCATCTACTCCTGTAGGGTCTGACTGTTTCTTTTTTTCCCCTAGGGATTTCAGGTGTGCCATTAAATTGCTTGAATGAGATGTTTGCATTTCTTTCTCTTTCTTTTCTTTCCTTTCTTTCTTTTTTTTTTTTTTTTTTTTAGGAAAAATATTTTAATAGAGGCTTTGTCAAAGGACTATCGATTTTGGAATGATCACAAGATTTCACATAATATATATATAATACCCACATTATCCTGAGTTAAATAGTATTCACAGAAATTCAACCTTAATTTGTTTACTGAATTAAAATAAAAACATCTACTTGAAGTGACATATCACACTGCAGTATACTGCTCCACTGAACACACTTCATCTAAAGGACTGGTCTGTTGAGATGGGAAGAAGGCCACAAAGGACAGCAGGGACTCACACTGGAGGTCACCATTTTCAAAATGATATCTCTTCCTTTAAAGTTGACTGTAACTTATGGACCAAAATTTTCATGGGGACTTCTATGTATTAATCATCCCTAAAACAGAGTTAACATTTAAAATTACTCTTGATACATTCTTGAATGAATTGATGTATTTTAAAGAACATTCTTGAGGATCCAAGATGGCGGCGAGCAGTGTGGACCGCGTTTGGAGGCTCCAGTGAACAATTCAGGGAATTGCACAAATTTCTGAGCCAGGAACACCAAGGTCCAAACATCACGGCAGCGGGAGAGCTCCACGGTTCAGGGGGACCAGGGTGCGGAGGACCTGCGTGCCCCTGCACATGGGAGGAGCGTGGTTTTTCTCTGATCGGAGCGGCAGCGGCAGAGGCAGCAGCACCAGCGGCACCAGCAGCGGCGGCTGAGGTTTGCAGCTCATAGCCTTCCGGTGGAGGCAATTGGTGTGGTGGCTGGAGGGAGTTGCTGGGGGAGAGTCTTTGGACCCAGACTGGACTCGGAGGACAGTTCGGCCCCAGAGTCCCGGGTACTGGCCCTACCCAGCAAGCAATTCTGCCTGAGGCACTAACTCAGCTCCAGCCACAGCTCCCCTACTGTGGCGCAGGCTTATGAGCACGCAGCTCCACACTAGGCAGCACCTCAGCTCAGCAGCAGCTCCCCTGCGGTGACACAGTCTGGGCGGAGCACTTGGTTTCACCACAGGCACTAATTCAGAGCAGCTGCAGTTCTCCTGCTGTGGTGCAGGCTTGGCCGAGCACTCAGTTCCACCCTAGGTGCCACCTCAGCTCAGTGGCAGCTCCCCTGCAGTGACACAGTCTGGGCAGAGCACTTGGTTCCACCATTGGCGCTAACTCAGAGCAGCCGCAGTTCTCCTGCTGTGGCGCAGGCTTGGTGACGTGCTCAGTTCCATCTTAGGCACCACCTCAGCTCAGCGGCAGCTCCCCTGCGGTGACACAGTCTGGGCGGAGCACTTGTTCCACCACTGGCGCTAACTCAGAGCAGCCGCAGTTCTCCTGCTGTGGTGCAGGCTGGACAGAGCTCTCGGTTCCACCAGCTCTAAGACTCTGGTTGGACACAGTGTGCAGTTTGAATCCAGAATTCCTGGCTGAGATTGGTGGTCAGTTCGGGCCCTGAGTCAATAACTGACCACAGCACGCACTTTGGGCCAAAAAGCCCTAGCGGAGTTTGCTGTGTAGTCCCAGCCCAAAAATTCTGGCTAGACCCTGTGTGCATTTTGGGCCCAAAATTCCTAGCTGAGCTTGGCAGACGGTTCAGGCCCTGAGAATCTAGCTGAGTTCAACCTGTGGTTCGGTCCCAGTGCTCCTGGCTGGACTTGGCAGGGAACACAGAAGGCTGTGGATACCTTGGCCTGACCCAGCGCTCATTCAGAGACCCAGAACAATTGCAGGATCCACAGCAGAGGGGGGCTGAGGATCACTGGCTGTGAGAGACCAGAACAACAGGGCTAACCTCCTAACATCCACACCAGTGAAGCTTTGAGCTCCCAGCCTAGGGAAATTGTTAGAAAACAAGAGAATCTATCATCAGACACCCTCCATTCAACTCTGGAAGCTACCCAATAAAAACAAAGACGGCAAGATGTCTAAAGGACAACAAAAAAGCATACGCAAAAAAACCCCAAAACAACATGGTGTCTCCAGTTTCCAGCTATCCCAAAGAAAACAACCCAGAGAACTCAAATACAACGGAAATACAAGAAAATGACCTCAAATCCTTAGTAATGAGGATGATAATGGAGGAAACAAATAAAATTCGTAATCAAATGCAGGAAGACGCAGACAAACAGGTGAGAGACATAAAAGAAGCACATAGAGTGGAACTGGAAAAATTGCAGGAAAATGCAAACAACCAGATGAAAGAAATAAATAAAACGGTTCAAGCTCTGAAGACCTATAAAAAGGCAATGGAAGAAACTCAGGAATATACAAAAAATCAGATGAAAGAAATCAAAAAATCAGTTCAAGATCTGAAAATGAAAATGGATTCAATGATAAACACACAGACAGAAGAAAAACAAGAATGTGAGACCTCAGAAAAGAAGGCGAGCAACACAGAGGTGAGCTTTTCTAACAGAATCCAAGAGATGGAAGAACGAATCTCAGGGCTAGAAGATACAATCACAGATCTTGAATCAACCATTAAAGAAAATGCCAAATCTGGAAAACTCCTGACACAAAACATCCAAGAAATTAAGGACACCATGAAAAGAAGAAATCTGAGGATAATAGGCATTGAGAAAGAGAAGACATCAGACTCCAGGGCCCAGAAACTATTCTCAACAAAATCATAGAAGAAAATTTCCCCAATCTAAAGAAAGAAATGCCTATAAACATACAAGAGGCCTACAGAACACCAAATAGAATTGACCAGAAAAGAAAAACTGCCCGCCACATAATAATCAAAACACAAAACATGCAGAACAAAGAAAAAATATTAAAAGCTGCAATGGAAAAGGGCCAAATAACATTTAATGGTAAACCTATCAGAATTACACCCGATTTCTCAGCAGAGACCATAAAAGCCAGAAGGGCCTGGACAGAGATCCTGCAAACCCTAAGAGAACACAGATGCCAGGCCAGACTACTTTACCCAGCAAAATTATCAATAACCATTGATGGAGAAAACAAAATATTCCATGACAAAAACAAATTCAAACAGTACCTATCCACAAACCCATCTTTACAGAAGGTACTAGAAGAAAAACTCCATCCCAAACGGTCAAGCTACAACCAAAATTACCCAAGAAATAGATAACTATCCCATGGCAAAAACACAACTACACAAACGCTCGACTGGAAACAACATCAAAATTAAGACTCTTAACAGTCACTGGTCATTAATATCTCAACATCAATGGCCTCAATTCTCCAATAAAAAGACACAGACTAACTGAATGGGTACATAAACAAGATCCAACATTCTTCTGCATCCAAGAAACACATCTCACCCATAATGAAAGGCATTACCTCAGGGTAAAAGGTTGGAAAAAAAATATTCCAAGCAAATGGTCACAAGAAGCAAGCAGGTGTAGCCATTTTAGTATCGAACAAAATAGACTTTCAACCAAAATTAATCAAAAGGGATGAGGAAGGACACTTCATACTCACCGAAGGTAAAGTCAACCAAGATGAACATCACAATTCTGAACATCTATGCTCCCAATACAAGGGCACCCACATTTGTAAAAGATCTCCTAAAAAAGCTTAAACCACACATCGATCCCCACACAATAATAGTGGGAGACTTCAACACCCCACTCTCACTGAAGGATAAGTCATTGAAACAGAAACTAAGCCGAGAAATAACATCATTAACCAATGCCATGGGTCAAATGGATCTAACAGATATCTATAGAACCTTTCACCCAAACAAGAAAGAATACACCTTCTTCTCTGCACCCCATGGAACCTTCTCCAAAATTGATCACATCGTAGGTCACAAAGCAAGCCTCAATAGATACAAGAGGATTGAAATAATACCTTGTATCCTATCAGATCACCATGCTCTTAGGCTGCAATTCATCAACAACAAAAATAACAAAAAGCCAAAACGTACATGGAAACTAAACAACTCTCTGCTAAATGACACCTGGGTCAGGGAAGAAATAAAGAAAGAAATCAAGGAGTTTCTGAATTTCAATGATAATGAAGAAACAACATACCCAAATTTGTGGGATACATTGAAAGCAGTGCTAAGAGGAATATTCATAGCACTAAGTGCCTTTAAAAAGAAATTGGAAACATCGCACATAAGCATCTTAACGACACAACTGGAAGCCCTAGAAAAAAAAACGAAGCAGAAACACCCAAGAGGAGTAGACGCCTGGAAATTATCAAACTCAGGGCTGAAATTAACAAATTAGAAACTAAGAAAACAGTCCAAAGAATCAACAAAACCAAAAGCTGGTTCTTTGAGAAAATCAACAAGATAGACAGACCATTAGCCAAACTAACTAAAAGGCAGAGAGACAGTATTGAAATCAACAAAATCAGAAATGTAAAGGGAGACATAACAACAGACACTGAAGAAATTCAAAGAATCATAAGATCCTACTTTGAAGGCATATACGCCACAAAATTTGAAAATCTAAGAGAAATGGACGATTTCCTTGAACAATTTCACTTGCCAAAGTTGAATGAAGAACAGATAAACAAGCTAAATAGTCCCATTTCCCCTACAGAAATAGAAGCAATCATCGATGGTCTCCCAACCAAAAAAAGCCCAGGGCCAGATGGTTTCAGTGCAGAATTCTACCAGACCTTTAAGGGCGAGCTAATACCGATACTCTTCAAGCTACTCCAAAAGATAGAAATGGATGGAAAATTACCAACTTCATTCTATGAGGCCATAGTCTCATTGATACCTAAACCTCACAAAGACTCAACAAAGAAAGAGAATTTCAGACCAATTTCTCTTATGAACATAGATGCAAAAATACTAAATAAAATACTTGCAAAACGAATACAGTAGTGCATCAAAGATATCATTCATCATGACCAAGTAGGCTTCATTCCAGGCACGCAGGGATGGTTTAATATACGGAAATCCATCAATGTAATCCACCATATAAACAAACTGAAAATAAAAAACCACATGATCATCTCCTTGGATGCAGAGAAAGCATTTGATAAAATTCAACACCCATTCATGTTTAAAGTTTTAGAGAGATCGAGGATACAAGGCACTTTACTCAACATAATAAAGGCTATATACAGCAAGCCAATAGCCAAAATCAAAGTAAATGGTGAGATACTCAAGGAAATTCCTCTCAAATCGGGAACAAGGCAAGGCTGCCCACTCTCTCCATATCTCTTCAATATAGTACCTGAAGTTCTAGCCAGAGCAATAAGACAACAAAAGGAGATCAAGGGTATCCAAATGGGAAAGGAGGAAGTCAAATTATCCCTCTTTGCAGATGATATGATAGTGTACATAAGTGACCCTCAAAACTCCACCAGAGAACTCCTACAGCTCATAAACACCTTCTGCAAATTGGCTGGATACAAAATTAACTCAAAAAAGTCTGTAGCCTTCCTATACACAAATGACAAGCTTGCAGAGGAAGAAATTAGGAAAACCACACCCTTCACATTAGCCACAAGCAATATAAAATATCTAGGAGTTACCCTAACTAAGCAAGTGAAGGACTTGTATGAAAAAAATTTCAAAACTCTGAAGAAAGAGATTGAAGATGACCTGAGAAGATGGCATGATCTTCCTTGCTCATGGATCAGGAGAATTAACATAGTAAAAATGGCCATCCTACCAAAAGCAATTTACAGATTCAGTGCAATCCCTATCAAAATAACTACACAATTTTTTAAAGACATTGAAAGTTCAATTCTGAACTTCATATGGAAAAACAAAAAACCCAGAATAGCTAAAACAATCTTGTACAATAAAAGGTGCTCCGGAGGAATCTCCATACCTGATCTCAAACTGTACTATAAAGCAATAGTAATTAAAACAGCATGGTACTGGCACAGCAACAGGCTGGTTGATCAGTGGAATCGAATCGAAGACCCAGATATGAATCCACACACATATGGTCACTTGATTTTTGACAAAGAAGCCAAATCCATTCAATGGAAAAAGGATAGCATCTTCAACAAATGGTGCTGGTCTAACTGGAGGTCTATGTGTAAAAAAATGAAACTGGACCCATATTTGTCACCTTGCACAAAACTCAAATCCAAGTGGATTAAAGACCTCAACATAAAACCAGAGACACTAAGCCACTTAGAAGAAAAAGTGGGAAAGAGCCTGGAACATATTGGCACAGGAGACAACTTCCTGAACAGAACACCAACGGCCCAGGCCTTAATGTCAACCATTAATAAATGGGACCTCATGAGGCTGAGAAGCTTCTGTAAGGCAGGAGACACTGTCAAGAGAACAAAGCGACAGCCTACAGACTGGGAAAAAATCTTCACCAACCCTACATCTGACAAAGGTCTAATATCCAAAATATATAAAGAACTCAAGAAATTAAACACCACCAAACCGAATAACCCAATTGAGAAATGGGGCTTGGAACTAAACAGAGAATTCTCAACAGAGGAGTATCAAATGGCTGAGAAACACTTAAAGAAATGCTCAACCTCCTTAGTCATCAGGGAAATGCAAATCAAAACAACTCTGAGATTCCATCTTACACTCATCAGAATGGCTAAGATCAAAAATTCAAGTGACACCACATGCTGGCGAGGATGTGTGGAGAGAGGAACACTCCTTCATTGCTGGTGAAAATGCAAACTAGTACAGCCACTTTGGAAATCTATCTGGTGCTATCTCAGAAAAATGGGAATAGGGCTTCCTCAAGACCCACCTATTCCACTCCTTGGAATATACCCAGAAGATGCTCCAGCACACAACAAGAAAATTTGCTCAACCATGTTCATAGCAGCTTTATTCATAATAGCCAGAACATGGAAACAGCCTAAGTGTCCCTCAGTAGAAGAGTGGATAAAGAAACTGTGGTACATATACACTATGGAATACTACTCAGCTATTAAAAACAAGGAATTCCCGAAATTTGTGGATAAATGGATTGAGCTAGAAATGATCATAATGAGTGAGTTAACCCAGAAGCAGAAAGAATCAAATGGTATATACTCACTTATATCTGCATACTAGCCCAAGGGGCATGTCCCACAAAAGCCTTCACTTACCAGGAAACTGGGACAGAGGGGAAGGCATCCTATTGGGACTCTAAATGAGAGACGCATGGGAGAATAGCAAAATAAAAGGATCCAGAGGGTCCTAGAAATCTACAAGTAGAACAATATGATAGGCAGATTTGGGCCCAGGGGTCCCACTCAAACTAAGGCACCAGCCAAGGCCAATACAGGAGGTAAACTTTAAACCCCTTCCCAGGTCTAGCCAATGGTCAGAATATTCTCCACAGTTGAGTGGAGAGTGTGATACGACTTTCTCACATACTCTGGTGCCTCACATTTGACCATGTCCCCTGGAGGGGGAGACCTGGTGGCACTCAGAGGAAGGACAGCAAGTAGCCAAGAAGAGACTTGATACCATATAGGGGGATGTAATGCCCCTCAGGAACAATCATAGGGGAGGGGAATAATGGGAAAATGGGAGGGGGAGGAATGGGAGGATACAGGGATGGGATAAACATTGAGATGTAACAAGAATAAATTAATAAAAAAAATTAAAAAAAAAAAGAACATTCTTATCAAGACCTATCAAGTACAAAAATAAGATAGGTATTCCCATCTTTAAGATTTTTTTGAGGATACTGATATTTATCTGATGTTTTTTAGGCTTGACATTATTCTGTGTGAGAAAAATGAAAAAAATGAGGCCAATCCCAAGACAGAACCACAACTAGTTACTCAGAAGACTGGGCATTCCAGCACATCTGTGTCAGCTGAAATTCCAGACTATTCCAGTCTTCTTGGCATGTAAATTGGGGCTGAGAACTAAAATTACTCCGGGGTCCAGCTTTCAAATCTTAGTTACCTCAGTGTTTTGATGTCTTTGTGATAAATCGTTGCAGATCTTAGCCACTGGTATTTCCAGTGCCACATACAAAGAACACATCTTGTATATCAGTCTACAGAATTTCTGACATCTTTTTCCTACAATATTTACATTAGATGTTTCAAATTGATAATGATGAGATTTGATAGATATTGATTTACTTTCAGAATGTTAGACTCACCAAGATAGGAAAGATGTTTTCTCCAAGGCTGCCAAATACAAATAGCCAAAGCACTATGATGTAACATATATTCCTGATTGTTTTGTGGTTCTTCTTACTGTAGGTAGTTTATTGTATATATGTGTAGTAATATAAATGTGTGTGTAAAAATATTTAATACTGTTTCTTTTACAAATTTGGATCCCCTTGACTTTGAGGTATACATGTTCAGAATTGAGATGTCAATGTGAAGAAATTATCCTTAGATGAGTATGAAGTGTCTTTCCTCACCTCTCTTGATTATCTTTATTTGAAAGTCTGTTTTATTAGACATTAGAATGGCTACCCCAGCTTGCTTCTCGGGTCTGTTTGCTTAGAAACCCTTTTATCCTTCAGCCCTTTACTCTCAGGTAATCTCTATCTTTGTGGCTGAGGTGTGTTTCTTGGATGCAACTAAATGTTGGGTCCTGTTCATGTATCCATTCTGTTAATCTTTGTCTTTTCATTGGAGACTTGAGTTCATTGATGTTGAGAGACCAGTCACTATTAGAACCTTTTATATTAGTGTTGGTTGTGAAAGTGTGTTTGTGTGCTTGTCTGATTTTGGTTTTGCTATAGTGATGTTATTTATAGCCTGTTTTTGTTTTGTTTTTTGTTTGTTTGGGCTTTTTTGAGGGGACTACTGAAGTTAACCTCCTCAGGTGGGAATTTTCCTTCTTGTATCTTCTGTAGTGCTGTGTTTGAGCACAGTTATTGTGTAAATTTGGTTCTTGTATGGAATATATTGTTTTTTCCATCTATGGTGATTGAAAACTGCTGGATACAGTTGTCTGGACTGGCTTCTGTGGTCACTTAGGGTTTGCAAGGCATTTGCCTATGTCCTTCTGGCTTTTATGGTGTCTGCTGAGAAGTTCAGTGTGATTCCAATAGGTTTACCATTATATGTTATTTGTCCTTTTTCCCTTGTAGGTTTTAAATTTTTTTCTTTGTTCCATACATTTAGTGTTTTGATTATTATGTGGTGAGAGGATTTTCCTTTCTGGTCTAATCTGTTTGGTGTTCTGTGGGACTCTTGTATGCTATAGCAGCTCTTTCTTTAGATTGAGGAATTTTTCTTCTATGATTTTGTTGAAAATATTTTCTGAGCGTTGGAAGTGGGAATCTTCTCTTTCTTCTATTCCTGTATTTCTTAGGCTTTTGTCTTTTTCATGATGTCCTTGATTTCTTGGCTGTTTTGTGCCAGGAACTTTTTAGATTTAACATTTTCTTTGAGGAATGCATTGATTTCTTCTACTTTTTCTTCTACACTTGAGATTCTTTTCTCCATATCTTATATTCTGTTTCCAATACTTACCTCAGTAATTCCTGTATTTTTTCACTAAGTTTTCTCTTTCCAGGATTTCCTCAGTTTGTGCTTTTTTATTGTTTTGATTTCCATATTCATATCTTGAACAGTTTTATTGATTTCTTTCACTTATTTGTTATTAGATTTTACTATAATTCTTTCAGTGACTTATTTCATCTCTTCTCCAAAGGCCTCAAACTATTTACCTGTACCTTCTAGTATTTCTTTAGTGATTTCTTCATTTCCTCCATTATTATTTTCATGACATAGATTTAATGTCATTTTCTTGAGTTTCATTTGTGTTAGGGGATTCAGGGCTGCTTGCCATAGGATAACTGGGTTCTGAAGATTCCATATTGCTCTCCTTTAGTCATATGGTTGTCTATGGTGTTGACTTGGTACATCCTGTTGACCACTGGAATTCCCATGGTGTGGTGGTGAGGGGAGGTACAGGAAGAGCCCTGGGAAGGAAGTTGGGCTTTCCTGTAGGTACCCTTTTCAGATTGTTGGGAGAGGTGTTGGACTGTCAAGTAGTTCTCAGAGACTTCCAGGAGCTCTCCTCGGATGTATGATCCTGGGGACCATATAGGCTCCTCTAGCCTAGGGAAGTCCTGGAGTCAGCTGCAGGCTTACTGGCTTTCTTGCTCCAAGTTTAATGAGGCCTTTAAACTGGGCAGACCCTGTGCTCAGACACTGTTCTTAGACTCTACGCTCACTGAGCTGGGAAACTCGAGGGTGGGCACCAGGGGGTGGAGCTGTGAACCTATGTCCCAGAAGGTACCTACTCCATGAGGAGGCCTGCAGTTGGGGCTGGGAGACATTTAACCCTGAATGTGTTTGTTAAATGGCAGTGAAAGTTGGAACCCACCGTTGGAGCTGCAGCCAGTCCCTGTATCTGGATGGATATGTTGCCTGAGCTGTGGCCACACCTGTGGGAGCTCAGGAATTTTTCACAGGTTTAGCTAGGTCAACTGAGGTTGGACTTGTGAGTTCTCACACTGTGGGTTCTTGTCTCACCTAAGAAACACAGACTTTAGTGTCTTGTAATCTACAGGAAGGCCAGTCAATAACTCTGCTCCCACTGCAGTCCTACTGTTCAGATACCATGCACAATGGGTGCTGCCATCTTGGATCTCCCCACTTGTTTGTTTGTTTGTTAGATTAATAAAATAAAAATAAATATCCTAATGCCTGATTGTTACTAGCAACATAAATCTATTTTGTGAACAGATTAGTAAAGTAGATTAACATTGGCTGATTATTTCGATAAGTTCTTCAATAAAAACATTTTTACAATGAATACAAATGGTATGGAAACATTATTTATTATGAACAATTAACAAACAATTCTAATTTTCAAATTTTTTTTCTAAATTTCTAAAGTGGTCACATGTTTAGGTGTCTTTGTGAGGACAGAAACATCTTCTTAAGTTGCTAGAGAGCTAACTGTTGTAAGAGTAGGTAATACTGGAAACCGGAAACATAGAAAAGACATATAAGCTGCTCAATCTACTTCCTGCTCAGACGAAGGAAAATTGAAAATGAGCACACACACCACTACATAACTGTTGGGATGGCTGTTTCCAAAATAGTAAAGAACAATGTGGGCAATGTGGGTCAGGGGTAAAAAGTGTGGATTGACACTCTTTTATGGAAAAAAGAAGTTTTGAAAAAGATTAACTGGATTTCTTCGTGGAAATTACTGCATTTTGTTAGAGATTGAGCATGAAATGTCTCCTATTTTGTCTCTAGACCATGGTTCTACATGTAAGGTTATGGAAATTTTCAGACATGAAGCCTACCTAAAAGAAGAACGTCACTGACTGCATGTCTGCGGAAGTTATACTGGGTCCTTTACTTAGTCTTTTTCTCCCTCTGTTTCCTGCCTGTAACTATCTAAAGAAAGTATTCTACCATTTGCTTCTTCTAGCCTGTTCTACCTAAGAGTGTGGAGCTAAGCATCATGGACTGAACTGAAATTATGACAGAAAAAAAATTCTTTTCCTCTTAATTTGTATCTGCCAGCATAGACAGAAATGGTCACAGCAATGGAAAAGTAACCAATGAAATCAATGAGTTATGCATTCTCGCATGAAGTTCAGGATGGTTCTAAGAAGCAGTCCTGTGAGTGGCATACAGAGAACTTTATTGATCAGTGCAATACTCATGGCATGCAAAAGGCTCTAGTAATCAGTACAGCTATTCTTGCCATAAAAGCAAAAACAAAAGGATGTGAATAGTTATTTTATATGTTGATTATGGTAATTTATTTCAGTATAGTAGTCATTTTATTGTTCATATGCACTCCATAACATCATATTGTTTCCTTAAGAATACATAGTATTTTTTTTTTACTAGAAATTTCACCTTAAGAAAACCCTTGATGAGATCATCCCGATCTACCTGTAACTCACCTTATGATCCACTCTCCTGTCAAAATTTCCAGGCAGACAAAGAATAATTGAAATATAACCTATAAGAGGAAAATCATTAAACAAAAGAAAATATATAATAAAGAGATACAAAGAAGTCAATGAACAAAGTCTTTAAGAAACTATGATGAATTGGCTTGGATATATTCCTTTTTCATTTTATATCCAAAAACAAAACAAAACAATAAAAGACAAATGAAGACACAAAGAAATAAATCCTCATAGATCCATCTGAAAATTGTGGACACAGGTCAAACATGAGGCAACTCAACTTTGAATAAGCACAGAAGCAGTTTGTTTAGAACAGAAGCCATTTCTTATGTCTGAGGCTGGTTTAAACTAGTTTGATAGTAACAGACCATGATGACCCACCATATCAGAGCTTTCTACATTAGAAATTCTTATTGAAAAATTGAAAAATAATCACTGTATTTACACAGTTGCAGACAAAAATCAACACTCTGAAAGATATTATGAGCACTCAATTCCCCTTAAAGTTGAGTTTTCCAGAGCCTCCAAACTTAAACAGAGAGATACCTACTCCTAGATTTTAAAATGCAGAAATCATCTACTCATTTTGATTTCCCACTAGCTATTCTGTTTTACCAAACTGGGAAGAAAAGAAGTTTAGAAGTGAAGGTACAAATTCAGGAAGTATTAATTTCTAATTATAACTTGAAGACTTTATGTATTAGTGTCACAGAAATGAGCTCATAACTAAGAAGAGGGGGATTACAGCTAAAAGAAACTCATACCCTAATTTAAGGGGCTTTCTAGGGACACTTTGAGACATTGGTAAGAGACAAAAATGAGAACATCACAGGTGATCCTAACCTCTAATTTCTAGCTTCAGTGAAGAATAAACATCCTAACTCTGAACCATATAATCCTAGAGCCTTGTATTAAAAGTCTTTATCTCAGTTCATTTCACTCAGAACATTATGGGTGGTTTCTGAGAAAAGATTACACAGTAAAGACAAAGAACAGACTGGATGCACAGGAAACAACAGAAACAAACCCCTGTAGAAGAGACACATGGAATTATCAGACTGAGAATCTAAAACACAAAAAAGCATCATAGGAAAAAATAAGAAGCATAAGGTAAGAAAAGATAGACAGTGTGTTCAGAGATGAACATTCTACTGAGCACAAAATGAAAATAACTATGATGGAAAGGAAAGTGCCTTTGTTACAGTGGACAGATGATATCAAAGGAAAGATCCAGTGAGTTGGAGTGGATTAAGTGCAAAGTCCAACCACAAAATTAAAGGAGACAAAGAGTGAGAAAGGGATCCCAAAGTAAAAGAAATTAGCAGTTGTTGTGTATCATGTGAACCAAGTAACAAAAGGACTGTGGAACAGAAGAAATGCTTAAAGCAATGACTCTCCAAATCATAGATCAAGAATGCTGGTAGAAAACAAGCAGGATAAACACTTAAAATATACTCACCACAGTATGTTCAACCAGCAAAAAACCAAAGTAAAATATAAAATTCTGAGACTTTGGAATAAAAGCCCTATCTACAAAACAAGTATATAAATCACATTGGATCTCTTCTAAGACAATGTTAACAATAAGTACAAAAATGAAATCTTCAGAGTTGAAAGTAAAAACTCACCCAGATAAAATTCTCCATTCTGAAAAAATACTGTTCAAAATCATAGAGCCACTTTATTAACCAAACAAAAATGCAAAAAGTATATAGTTAGCAGGCAAGTTTTTCAAGAAATGTCAAAGGAAAGTCGTTCCAGAAAACATGAAAATAACAAGCCAAAAGCTTAATTGTATGCATTTTTTAAATTTCCACATTTAAAATGGGCAGATTTGGGCCCAGGGGTCCTGCTCAAACTATGGCACCAGCCAAGGACAATATGTACAGTAAACTTCAAACCCCTACCCAGTTCTAGCCAATGGACAGGACATTCTCCACAGTTGAGTGGAGAGTGGGGTCTGACTTTCACATGAACTCTGGTGCCGGATATTTGACCATGTCCCCTGCATGGGGAGACCTAAAGGCACTCAGAGGAAGGCTAGCAGACTACCAAGAAGAGACTTGATACCCTATGAGCATATACAGGGGGAGGAAGTCCCCCTTAGTCACAGCCATAGAGGAAGGAAGTAAGGGGAAAATGGGAGGGAGGGAGGAATGGGAGGATACAAAGGATGGGATGACCATTGAGATGTAATATGAATAAATTAAATAAATAAATAAAATGGGAACGTTAACAATGCATGATGAGTATTACAACACTGGTTGACAAAAAATAAAGGACAATAGTATTAGGAGGAAACGTGAATATGCAGAGACATTTATAGCACTCTGTGGATAAAGTGTTTTGTTCTCTGATAAGTTATATGTGTGTGTGTAGAAGGTTTCATAACAATCAATGAAAACAAATTAGTGGAGTAGAGAGAGATAGTAGGTGTAGAATATAATCACTAAGTTAATCTATTTTACTGACTCAGAAATTAACAGAAAAAAAATATTGTAAACAAAAGATGGAACAAATAGAAAATAAAATGATAGATTCATTCACTTAAATTGTCGGGTGGGAATCTAGCTTAAACTTTTACTAGCGGAGGACATGGAGACAGAAGAAGCCACTTTCTATCCACATAAGACGTCTGTCTAGTGAAGGAGGAAGAACATCAAACTACCCACAAAAACTTTGGCCCAAAATTAACTCTGCTTACAAGAAGATCAGAAATAAGGTGAGAGCAGAGATTGAGGGGCAGAATGCCCATCCAATGCCTTGCTCAACCTAAGACCCACTCCACGAGAGAGCCAACACTGACCCTATTAATGATACTTGGCTATACTTGCCAAAGGGAACTTAGCATAGTTGACTTCTGAGAGTCTCACCCACTAGTGGATCAAAACAGATGTTGGACTCACAGCCAAACATTAGACTGAGGATGGGAAGCCTTGTGGAAAGTGGAGGGAAGGATAGGACATGGAAAGGACAAGAACTCCACAGGAAGGGCAACAGAGTCAAATGACTATGGCCCAGTGAAACATATGGAGACTGAAGTACCACTCATGGACCATACATGGACTGTACCTAGTCCTCCTACATATATGTAGCTGATGGGCATCTTAGTCTCCATGTGATTATCCTACAAAGAGGAGTAGGGGCTGTATCTGACATGGACTCTCTTGCTTGCCTTCTGCACCCTTCCCCCTAGTGGTGCTGCCTTAGCTGGCCTCAGTGGAAGAGGATGCTCTCAGACATGATAAGATTTGATGTACTGGCTTGCTTTGGGTGGATGGAATACTCTTTTCTGAGGAATAGGAAAGGGTGAATAGGGGAAATAGAGAGGGAGGGTGGGGTTGGAAGGATATGCGGAAGGATGCAAAGAGAATAAAGAAAGAAGAAAGAAAAGAAAGAAAGAAAGAGAGAAAGAAGAAAGAAAGAAAGAGAGGAAGAAAGAAACACAGAAAGAAAGAAAGAAAGAAAGAAAGAAAGAAAGAAAGAAAGAAAAAGAAAGAAAGAAAGAAAGAAAGAAAGAAAGAAAGAAAGAAAGAAAGAAAATGCTCTGAACCCATCTACTCATCTATATTCCTTCTGCTCAAACTTAATATCAAGCATTTGTCCAAGGAGTCTACATTCTCTTCATGTGGAAATGATCTTATTATTAGGGTGTTCTTTTGTGACCCACTTGCCAAATAAACTGGGTCAGAACATACATCTATGGGTATCTCAAATTTTGTTTACCACTTTGTCATCTTGTATATATGCTGAAATAATGATTGCAAGATAATACTTTTAATTATAACTATGTATTGCAGGATATGTTATAAGCTCTCCTCCCCCATAACTTGTTCCTTTCTATAGAAAAGCTAGTTTTAGTTTTCTACAAAATACTCACTTTTCATTTAATACTAGTGTGTATACAAAGTAATTTCACTGTTACAAACTCATACCCGTATAAAAACACAAACTAGCACATATATTCACTAATGTGCTTAGTTTTAAGGTACTTTAGTTTTTCTTTTGACCTAATTCTTTCTGTGTTGTTGTAATTATCATGTGTGATAGTTAATGTTCATTTGTCATGGATGTTCTTTGTACCCCCATATCATGCTGAACTTTATGTAAATCTTTCTTTTTTTTAAGAAAAAGTAATACATAACATTTTCTTTATTAATGAACATCCTATTAGTATGTAAATCAAAGAATACTTTTGAATAGAGACTATACACATACACACACACATATGCAGAGAGAGAGACTGCTTCTTAACTATAAATATATAATATATATTATATATTTTTCTTCATATATATTTGAGGAAAAAACAGTCTAAATCATACAAAAGAGAAATATAAATAAAGAAGTGATAAAGGACAGAGCAAGATGACTGGCCTTTCCAATGCACTCACTGTTTTGTATTCTTTTGCACTCTGTTTCTTATGTTATTTTTAAAATATACTTTATTAATTTATTCACATTATATCTCAGTTGTTATCCCATCTGTGGGAAGCCATGCCAAATTCTGCCATGTCAGAAATCCTGTGCTTAGGCTGTATGCTGTGACCTTCGATTTGCTGACCTTTTGCCTCATGAGATTTTGTGTTCCAGGCTATCTTGGACTATTTACCTTTGAAAGAATTAGGGAAATTCCAACTTGGAACCACCCAGAGGACTAAGGAAGTTCTTACAGGGAACTACTCAGAGAACTAGGAAGTTCTACAGGGAGCGATTTAGGCTATTGTATTCTTGCCTGGGGGCTAGGGTGTGTGAGATTGGAATAGATCATATTGATCTTGCCCTATATATGTTCCTGCTAGTCCGCAATAAAGTGAATCTTGATCAGAAATTTCCTGACTTGATTCGTGATTTCTCGAGTCTCTGTATCCTACTTTCAATCTCCACTCCCTCTTTCAGGTGAACCCTGATTCGATTTTTCCGGCGGGCTGGGATGCGACACCCATCCCTTGTATCCTTCCATTCCTCTCTCCCTCCCATTTTCCCCTTACTCCCTTCCCCTATGACTGTGACTGAGGGAGACCTCTTCCCCCTGTATATGCTCATAGGGTATCAAGTCCCTTCTTGGTAGCCTCCTATCCTTTCTCTGACTGCCACCAGGCCTCCCCATGCAGGGGACATGGTCAAATATGGGGCACCAGAATTTGAGTGAAAGTCAGATGGATTTTGTAAAGCATTATTATATTCCTTAGTATCAGAGCTCTAAAAATGCTCAACTTATGCATTCTGTCTTTTGTTGTGTTTCATTCTCCTACCCTTTCTGTCCTGTTTTTTGTAGCTAACATCTCATCCATTTGTGCATTATGCTCTTGTTCTTGTCACCTCATAGTTTTGACATCCACTTTTAAAATAGTTAAACATAAAACTGTGGGATCTAATAATTTTGATTCTACACTTTCATTGGCTTTCTCAATAATCATTTTACTTTTACTGTGTGATTTATTTATAATCATGCTGTGTGTGTGTGTGTGTGTGTGTGTGTGTGTGTGTGTGTGTGTGTGTGTTTCTTGGATATCAAGGATTTAAAAATTTTTTCTTTTTTACCTTCCTCTGGAAGTGTTATGAAATTGTGAATGGTGATGATAATATCCTTTAACAAGCAATTTACTTTACTTTAACATCAATGTGCTCTCTTTGAGACCTATTTCAAACTTAATTGTGCTACAAGCAGGGCTTTCTACTTGATGATTAAGTAGCTTTTGGCAAGAGCTCTCAGTGGCCACATCCATCTCACACACTTTCTCCTTTAGGTCAACTCTGAGAATCACTCAGGATACAAGTTCCCTCTTTGTCTTTGTCTGCCTTCGAGATTAGAACTCTCTTGAGGTTCTAAGAACATTGTTCTTTAATCCAAAATGCCAATAACTTTCTGGAGCCTTTTCTCCATAGACTCTCTCCTTTTCTTTCTGGAATGCGGCTATGCAACTGTAGCCTTATCAATCTCTGGTTTATATCTCAAAACGGAAAGCTGTTGAGGCTCTACATGGCTCCTTTTGCCTATGCCTCTGACTAAGAAATTACAACTAAACAGAAATCAGGGTGACCATGTTGCCGACTTCATTGCCCTTCTGTCGTAGTTCACTGTTTTATTCTGTTGCTAGATGCCTAAGACCAATTAGTACAGGATTTAGCCCAACTGTCTAATTATTTATTCAGAAATAGTAAACATGTTCTTTGTTGTTACATAAGATTTGAAGCCAGAAGTTGAAAAATATTTTGTTTTGGATCACAAGTTATAAGCAGGAACCACTAGCCTATTTGTTAAGGCACTGAGTCATCAAACACTAATGGAAATGGTAAATACTATGCAAATATGTGACTGCTGCAATGTAATAGAGCAATGCAAGATATGATTTGACTTAAACCTGGTGGTAACTCAGGAAGAATTACAGAAATATAGATAAAATTTTCATCACCACATTTACTTGAAGAATAAAATTCTCTACTAATTTTATTGGATCATTAGAGTACCAGTAGGTGGCACTAGGAAATTCTTCAAGATTAAAAATATATACCAATGAAGGGAACAGACAATAGTTCAGTGGTTACTATATACATTTATAACCTCATTGTAGAATCAGCAAACTGTGGAACACTGGACTCCAACCACAGTATGTGAAGCAGAGAGAAACCCAGGATCCTCAGAATATATACAATTTTATCTCTTTAAAATAAAAAAAAATATGAGCTGCTCCTTGAGTCCTTATTATCTGTACAATTTCACTTGAGTATCAAAAATTGAAACATGAGCATCCAGAGGATCTGTTTCCTCATCCTCTTGGATGTTTGCAGGTCAATAGTAGAGTAGTAACATTGTCTTCAGCAGTTTCTGGGTGGTTGCCCAAGATATACCCTATAGCATTTTGACCCAACAGTCAGTGAACACTAGTCAGGCATTATGACAACATAAATATGACATAAACTTTATGTTTTGGAAAAGTATTGTATACAAGAGGGTCAGGTTTAAGAAAAATAATTTAAATAAAATTGATATATAACTGAAGATAGACATGATTAAAAGGCTAAAGTTGAAGAGAACCAGTGAAAACGAGCATCACCTAAATCATTATGACTACACAACTCTCTCAGTACATACTGCTAAAGCAAACATATACACTTATACTTTCACACTTCTTTAGAGTACAGAAGTCTATGAATCTTTGTGAATTGGTGAAACAGAAGTGGCATGAAAGTCTTTGCCTCAAAGCAATATACTTTAGCATCAAATACCATTGCTCATTTTATTGGACTCATTTAATTACAGTAACTGTCACGCCTTGTGATTCTTATAACACGCATTTCACTTTATTTGTTATGACTAATTCAGTCTAATTCGGGAAGAGAGTTTTGCCATGCACCGCAGTACTGGTTTTAAAATAAAGCTTACAAAGTTTTCTATTATTCCCAATAAATTTTAGCAGATTGACTGCAAGTCAAGAGATCAATATTGAGATCTGAATGAAGTAGTGACAAGTTTGAACATCTTGAAGACTGACAGAAGCTTCTACTATGCCTTGCATCAAACTGTCACTAATGGAAAAGGAACAGTGTTTCCAGATGAATTTCATGACCACTCTATACTGATAATTTACTTCTGTTCTTCCTTATAGGAAAATAGAACATCAGTCACAAGGGGAAACATAACAGATATAACATTGCAGCCACAATAAAGAGGACTTAGAGCTATATTAAAATATACTTTACTGAAGGAAAAATTCACTATTGTATTTAGTTTCCTATTGTTTTTGAACAAATTACAATGAAGTTGATACCTTAAAATAATAATAGCTGAGTATGGTTGTACACACTTATAATCCCAGCACATGAAATATTGAGGCAGGAAGATCATGAGTTCTAGGTCAACCTTGTTTAGAAAAACTTTAAAAAAGCAAACATACAAACACACACACAGACACAACCACACATACCTCAATGCAATATTAGTATATTATTTTCCATTTCTGGAGTTCACAGTCTAAAGGGTCTTAAAAAATAAAGTCAAGATATGCGTAGAGCCATTGCATCCAGTTTGGAAGTTCTCAGTGAGAGCTGAGCACAATGGCTGTTTCAGATTTTAGAGGCTTCCTGCATTCCTTGGATCACACCCACTTAACATTGTCAAAAACAAATCACATCACTAAAATGTTCACTCCTGTAGTCACATCTTCTCTAGTTTTCTCTTGCAAGTCCTGCATTCAATTAAGGATTCTTACATTTGTCCCCTTCTATGATTCTCTCATCTCAATCATATATGCAAAGTGTCTTTACTGAGTGAAGCAACGTACGTAAAACTTTAAATATGTTAATACTACAATACTGTGTGACATAATGGTTGGCTGGATTGTATGCAATGTATCAGATCTCAAACAAAGGGAGGAGATTTCAAGTGTTTCTACAAAAAGAAAAATGGAGAGAAGAATAAATATCACTCAATAGAAAGGAAATGGTGCTAGCAGCCAATATGAACAGTTACTTTCTGATATGTTCTTCTGAATAATTCAGGTGTTCAATTATAATCACAAGGATACTTCTGCTACAAGAAAACTAATACACAACAACAGAGCCATTAGAGCCAATGGCTGTTGTTTTACATACTGGTATTTAATAAAATTATGCCTTGTTTAAAGTGAAATGAATACATTAACCTGCTATCTGAGAAAAAGGAGCTCTAAAAATTATTAGCGTCAGTTTTCTTTTAAATTCTCAGACAAGTAGGAGTATTGTACAAGTCAACTTGGGATTTAAATTTAGAAAGATGAAATTACTTCCTTTTTAAAATATTAGACATCCTTGGGTCCATTTCTCTTTTAAAAATTATAACTTTATATTTTTTGTTTGAATGTCTTGCCTTCATATGTCTGTTTGCCACATTTATCCCCATGGAGGTCAGAAGAGTATATGATATCTTCTGGAACAGGAGGTAAAAGCAACTGTGAGGCACTGTGTAGGTGATGGAATCAAACCTAGGTCTTCTGCAAGAGCAACCATTGCTCTTAACAAATGAGTCGTCCCTCCAGCCTGGAAATTTAATGTTTAACAACATGAATATTTTGAAATTTAAACTCAATTGTTTCTTACTGATGTAGTTGGTTTTCATATCAGGAGACATATATATTACCAAATCTTCATATGCAACTTTACAGGCTTATATGTTCCACCTTTTAAATAAATATGAATTGGTTGATGACATTTCATTGGCAATAAGCCATTAGTGCAAGTTTTTGAAAAGCAGACTCAGCCAAGAAAGATTATGCTGCATCTGCCTCTTTCCATTTTGTTGGTGGTAGAAGCATACTTAAAGATATTTCAGCATACAAAAGTGATACCAAATACTGCATCTTCTGGTTCACTTATGTTTGGCATATAACTTTTAAAAAACTAGATCAATCATTACTATGAAAGGATTTGTTTTTCTTCCAAAAGTTCTGTAACATCACTATGGGAAAGAAATGTAAAGAATTGCAAAAATAAAAACTTGGTTCATATATAGTTTGATGCTTTTCCCCACAGCATATTGTGGGGAAAAGGTAACTTCAGACAAAAATCATTGCTATGCATCCATCTTATTGCTTCCTCTGTCTTATGCTCCACTTGCAATTGCTAGCATTATAACTCCTTGCCTTGATAACCTCACTGAAGAATTAGAACATTTAAGTTTTGAAAGAAGTTACAATAAATTTTGTCACATTCCATAGTTTATAGGTTTCCTATGAGTTAAACTGAATACAGACTTTGCAATTTTATTCTTTTATCGTTTTCATGCTATCAATTTGCAACATTAAAGGTAATAGTGCTACATTACTGTGTAGCTCAGAATGAATCCTCAGTGTTTTGAAATATTTTTTTCTACTCAGGATCAGCTCATTTCAGGCTCAGATAATTTCTGCTGTGCATGCATTGCAATGTGAGTAGCTATATGCAGATTCTCTAATTGTTTTTAGAAATAACTTATATAATCCACTTAGTCTTTCATTATAGTAGCTGGCAAGTGCAAAGCTCAGGGATTGATTTCTCATTATATAAATGTAGTTGCTGTGTAAGAAAACAGAAAGTTGCTCCTATTTGCACTATTATAACCATTTCATGAATAGACAAATGCAAGCCAAAACATCTAATTTTTAAAAATATTTGATGATCTAGAAAATGTTTATCTCAGGCCCTTAGGTCATGATTTAAATTGTCTATATCATGACACTTTTAAAATGTTTTATTTAATTTTAATTTATATGTGTTGGTGTGAGGGTGTCAGATCTTGGAGTTACAGACAGTTGTGAACTGCCGTGTGGGTGCTGGGAAGTGAACCCAGGTCTTTTGGAAGAGCAGGCAGTGCTCTTAACCACTGAACCATCTCTCCAGCCCCGTTTTGACACTTTTAAAATAAGATGGTAAGAGTTCTGGAATAAAACAATCTCCGCAAATTGTTGTACAGGACTCATCATAGATATATTGGAAATCAAAAGAAAAATGTGTAAAATAAAAAATGGATAAGGCATGCCTAATAATAGCAACATAATGTTTATTCCTAAATAGTGAGACATGGTACTTGTAGAGGAGTGAGAATGCTCTTGAGTTTGAAATTAAAGGCATGGCTCATGCTGAATGAAGAAGGCTTAGGAATGGTTGGTGGGTGGTTCCCATGGAGTTGCCTGTGGCTCTCCTGTGATGTGTGATCTTCTGAGCAGACTGGGCTCCTCAGGAGTCTGGCGGCCCTCCTATCACCAGGGAAAGGCCTGGAGTCAGCTGCACAGCTACGGCTTTCCTGCTTTGAGGTTAATGTGCTCTGTCTGCCTAGATAGTATGTTCAGATACTGTGCTCATTGGGCACATCCATTTTGGAAAACCAGCAAGCTCAGATGTGTTGTTATTTTCCTTGGAAAGACAGGTTGCACTTTGGAGTGGGAGGTGGATTCTAGGAATTAGGGGCCCCCAGGTTGGAGCCAAGCCCTAGGTACCCAAGAGTATCAACACAGGATGGTGGGAATATGCTGGTGGCCGAAGGCTGAGACTGTAGTCCAGTGGAACCTGAGGACTTTTCCCAGGATTATCCCAGTAACCTGAGGACGAATCTGCTGTTTCCCTCACTATGGGCTTCCTTCTCCCCTGGGAAATATAGAATGGAATTTTGGGGTCCACAGTCATGGCTTATTGATCATTCTGCAATCATTGCTGTTCCACTGATCAGATACACTGAGTGATTGGTGCTACCATCTTGTATCTCTTTATTATAATTATATGTAGAAAAATTTTATACAGTACATTTTGCTCATAATTTTCCTCTTTTAACTCCTCCCTGACCTCTCCCAACTTCCTTCTCACCAAAATTCATGATCTCTCTTTCACTCGTGCTCTCCCTCTCCCTCTTCCTCAACCCCCTCTCTCCTGTTTCTTTCTCCCTCCCTAGCTCTCAAAAAAAAAAAAAGACAAAAATAAAAAAACTCAAAGAAAATAATCAAAAAGCCAATAAGACAAAAATGCCTTCCCAACAAATAATCCATTAAAAATCATGATGTTCATTTATGTTCACAAAACTTTCAGCTTTGCTTTCTCTTCCATCTTTCAGCTGTGCACTCCTTTCCCATATCTTCATCACACCTTCAGTCAACATAGTGATGCCCATGGCAGGTGCTTGGGTATCTTACTTTGAGCCTTCCCAGGCCATGCAAGTGTGGCTGGGGCATGTATCTTTCTTCTGGTTCACATTATTTTATGTTTAAAGTCACACAGTAATAAATATTTTTACCACTAATGCACATTAAGGCATGGAAAGAGCAAACATACATTTCATTCACTCATTGTGTCAAGCTTTTCTTCTTAGTTTTTGTTGTTGTTGTTGTTGTTGTGAATGACTGTTACTAGATAGTTTATTATATATATTTCCAGTATACATATATACTGGAAACCCAACTATCACTATTGAGCCCCTCATGCAGCTGCTGAATACAGCAGAAAGTCAGGTCAAGTGAAGATTTTCAGAAGAGATTAAAGTAGGGTAGCACCTTTTTTCATAGCAAGCTCCTCTCCGAGTAATTAATTATGACCATAATGAAATCATTAAACTGTCCATGAGGTGAATGCCATCTGATCCTATCATCTTTTTATTTTCTCACCACTTTTTTAAACATAGCATCTTGTAATTGGCATTCAGCAGGCAACAGTAATTCAATCCACATGTGGCTGTGTACATGAGTAGTTTTCTCTTCCATTTTGTATCATGGAGCATTCAGGGAAACACAAATAATTCTCTGTAGCATAGCAAAACAGTTTAGTATAGCTATTAGTATATGACTGTTGGTTTGCAGATTGAGAAAAAGTAAGAAGATGGAAATACTCCAGAAAACAGCTGCTATGCCTAAAGACTGAACAAGCAGAGGGAAAACTGTGGTCAATGTATCAGAAGGGTGAAGTTAATCAGTTTGGCTGACTCTAACCAGGCGTTATAGCCAAAATTTATCTATAATCCTAGTAGTAAAGGCTGTAACAGTTTTACTCTGTTTGCATGAATCTCTATACCCACCTAAATGAACATGTAATCTCTCAAAGGTTATAAGTGTAAGAGCAGACAAGCTTACCTAAGTTGTTTTTCTATATGAAACAAACTTAGATGACTTGAAGCCCCCTCACTGGAGAGATGTTAATGGAAAACCTTGGCAACTAAGAAGTATTCTTTACCATTCACACTCTCAAGGATTCCTTTCTTCTTAAGTACCATTTTCAAAGAGAAAATGGAAAATTCATAGTATCTGAAAAGCTGACTTTATCTTCCTTATAATGGTAACTTGAAGAAAAATGACACGTAGTTCAACAATTGCCCATTTATAAATGTGAGGCTTTGAAAAAAAGAGAGTGAGGACTTTGAGTCATAAGGAAAATTTTTCCTAAGCATAAGCAATAACATTAGTCAAAGTGTGTTTGCCTTCACAGTTGGTAGAAATGTGTGTGTGGCAGAACAGTTGAGATGTTAACACATAGTCAACCCACACACATTACATTCTCTTAGTGAAAGCAAACAGCACTATAAATCAGGATGGAGATTTACATTTTAATGTCACTAGAAACTAATTTCTCAGAAGTTACACAGTGGCTGCTGTACAGAGTTTGTGGTACCATTTTTGTTGTTATTGCTGTTAGAGTTAATACAGTGATTTATTCCAAGGAATAATATTTATTCTAGGAAAATGCTTCTTCTCAACATTTTTCCAAAACCTCTAAGTACCGAAAGCCTTTTTAAAAGTTGTTTTCTTTGGGCACTTTCTCTGAGCCACGTACTCCATTGAGGAAATCTACTTAAACACCCAAAACAAACCAATTAAGAATCACAGCAGCTGGACAGTTGTTTGTTCTCAGTGTGCAGAAGCTCGGGGTTAGTACAGTGAGCTGTGCAGAGACACAAATAAAGACATTGCCCCCTTCTGGTAACATATTGCTGATACTCATTCATGAACTTCCATAACCCACATTGGTTCACATATACGTTTTCATTTTAGTTCATGGAGTGCTCAGGAGCATTTTTTTAAATTACTATTTGTGATGTACTTCAATATTCCAGAAAGTAGAATATGGTTGTAAAGTATTGAAATTAATGATATTTATAAACTGTTTTGCTTCAAATGGTTCTCTTTTGTTTTTCTATTTATTTTTTTCTTCAGGTTATGTTATTTGTATTTTGTCTTTAGCTGTACAAAGACATGGTAAATGATCCTTATTTTCATAGACCTCCCTCAAAAAAAAAAAAAAAACCACAATCAAAATTGGCTTTCTGGGTTGTGCTGTAGGTCAGTGGTACAACTCTTGTCCTGTGTTGATCCTGAGCACTGCACTCAGATAAGGACTAAAGCTCATGCTGTGATTTTACTAACATTGCCATCACAAACTCCGCATTAGTAAACTAATAAAATAAAGTGAGTG
The DNA here is from genome assembly GCF_903995435.1 of Acomys russatus. Lineage (NCBI taxonomy): Eukaryota > Metazoa > Chordata > Mammalia > Rodentia > Muridae > Acomys > Acomys russatus. Next base: position 78,655,342 of record NC_067138.1, on the reverse strand, counting down.
AAAATCATTTCATCTGGATTACAAAAGTTCAGGAAAATGGATATTTAGAAACGACAAACAAAATTATTGTTCTGATATTTTTAATGTTTTATTATTTGATTATATATATCCATTTGTCAATTCCCTGAGATTATCTTACATTATATTTTGATCTATCCCCTCCTACCTTATCTCTCCACAGACTTACTTGCCATTGCATATCCACCAAACTTTTTGTCCTCATACATTTTTCTTAATGCCACCAAGTTTAATTAGAGCTCCCAACGATGTTTGAGTGTGTGGCCATCCACTATAGTGTGGTTGACCCACCAGAGAACAGATATTTAAAGAAAACTGCCCCATAGGGGGAAAAAAAGCCTCTTTCATTAAACAACATTTGCAGCCTTAAAGGACTAATTGCCAATGTATAAAACAAATTTTGCATATTTGCATAATTTTGGGGGGCTGAAATCAAAATCAGAGAAAAAGGAGAGTATATACATGATAAGTGACACTTGCAAATCCAGGTACTAGCACATATACATCAGAAAACACACAGGTACACATACACCTAAGCCAACATGTTCTATAATCCCAGATATCCTTCATCATTATGAAACAAACACAACTCAGTTATTAGAGTAGTGTGCCTATTCCCCCCTTCTTAGAATGTAATGTCACTGTTTCAATGTATGCCTAGAAAAGGCTATGTTCACACACACACACACACACACACACACACACACACACACACACTTCTGAGGTCATGCTTACTTTTTGATCAGAAGTTTTGCAAAACAGCCAAGGCTCTGGAAGAAATCATGAAGTCCTAGAAACATTTGTTGTTTCTGAAAAGCTTCCAGCCTTCCTGGAGGGAATACTTGGTGTTCTTTTCCATCTTGTTATAGAAGAGGAGTGGTTTATGGACAAGATCCTAGGTAATTAGAATTCCATAATTCAAATTAATAACATCATAAAACACTGCAGATTATGTATTTGGTTTTTCTAACCTGCAGCCAAAGTACTCATCTGATAGCAGTTTTGAAGCTACTTGGAATTCATCCCAGACTTGCTAAAAATAATTTTTAAAATGTTAAAGATAATTGAAATAAAAAATGAGTTCTTATAACAAGAAGCTTTAAAAAATACAATTAGATTTTCAGATTAGAAGGGCATGAGAAATATTGCTTTCACTTGTTTGCTTCACTGGGAAATGGGATTGAAGGTCGTGTTTTTCCCACACAGACCATTTTTAAATAGAAAAGGGGGAATCAGGAGGAGGTGGGAAGCCACCTTCCTCATTATCGCTGTTAGACTTCATCATACAGTCTGGTTGACTGAATGAATAAATCATGTTTCTGGCTTTGTGTGTTAGATAATGAGTTGCACTTTTTTTTACTTTTCATTTACTGGGGCAGCCCCTTCTGTTAGACAGTGCATCTCATTTTTAACAGTTACTATAGTATTTTATCCACTAGAAAATGCTTCTGTGATTTCCCTGTAAAATGAGGGGCTACAATGTGAGAAGTTATGCCTCTGGGGCAAATAAAACAATCAAATAGTTAGCAATGAGGTTTCAGGTTTCACATAAATGACCAGATCACTCTATTTTTCAGGACTCCTGCATCCTTTTTTAAAATATATATTTTATTAATTTATTCATATTACATCTCATTTGTTATCCCATCCCCTGTATCCTCCCATTCCTCCCTCCCTCCCATTTTCCCCTTACTCCCTTCCCCTATGACTGTGACTGAGGGGGAACTCCTCCCCCTGTATATGCTCATAGGGTATCAAGTCTCTTCTTGGTAGCCTGCAAGCCTTCCTCTGTGTGCCACCAGGCCTCCCCATCCAGGGGATGTGGTCAAATATGGGGCACCAGAGTTTGTGTGTGACTCCTGCATCCTTAAGGAACATTTCCCTACATTTTCAGCTACATGATAAAGAATAGCCATGAGGAGAAAGAGCAGGAATTTTTTTAGGATTTCTTGTTTTCTCACCAAGGCAGAGAAGCCAGACACCCCTTTCCACTAAAAGTCCTTACTTAGCTCAAAGACAATAAGCCTTGCAGATCATCAGACCTGCCAGAGTGAGCTAGAAAGGTACAGACAGCTCCTCCAAGCTCAGAGTCTCAGAAAATGCAGCCCAGAATGTGCTTTCTAACAGCTTCCCACATTTTGTGGTTGCAATCTGAAATGTTTCCAATAGGTTCTTGCTTTAAATAGAGATCACCACCTGGTGTCACTATTTTTGGTGACTGGGGAACATTTAAGAGGTAAAGACTGAAAGAAGCAGTCTTTGTTGGACTCTGAAGGTTGTAGCTGCCCCTCTTTCCTGCTTCCCTCACTGCTTACTGGTTCAATTTGCTATGAATACCTTTCATCACTTGATCTGCCTCTATGAACTGAGCTGATCACCTATGCCTTCTCCTCCATGCTGGATGAAAAACCATTAGAAACCATGAGCCAAATCTTTCCTCCCTTCAGGCTTTATTAGTAACAGTAACACAAATTTAACACATGAGGTAATGTTGACATTGTGACCACATTTTGAGAACTGCTGACCTAGCACATGCTGTTAAGGACCATATGGCTCAAAACAGATTAAAGGTACCTTTGCAAAGATAATAAAAGTGACTTTCTGATAAATTGGTAACTATGACATCACAGCCTAAAGACTGCAGTTAAATGGTCTGCCAGTTCTCGTATGAAGGATGAGTACCTGAACACAGATCTCTCACATTTCCCTAACTTCTCAGTAGGAAACACTCCTCAGTGGGAGAAGGGGATTTCTGCTTTCCCTTAAAATATGGAACATCACTAAAATAAGCATAGGGAGGGCAATGCAAGATGATAACTGTCTACAGTATTACTAAAGTAATTGCTGCTGTCAAGAATTTTTTTTTCACATAGGTAGCAAAAACTCTAGATCTTTTAAGTAAACACAGATTTTTCTGTTAGGTTGTAAGAGTGTTCTCAGGTCTGGATGGAAAGAGCAGATGCCTAACCGAACAAAAATCTAAATTATTGGCCTTTGCCACCAGGCTCTCACTTTAGGGTGAATGGCCTTATTTCTTTCAGAAATTGCATTCTTTGATTAATATACAAAATCCAAGGAGAAAATATATAATTATCTCTGCTTTGTTCAAGTGCTCAGTTTCTCAGAAGAAAGTCAAAAGTATTTTGACTCCTAATTCCACTGAATTCTGAATGTGAAACAAAAATTCTCCATGCAAGACTTTACTGATTTATCTAAAGAAAGATGAACTGACAACTGTGTAGTCACAGGTATTGCATCTGTGGCTATTATAATTTAAACACAAAATATTCCCATAAACTTACATATATGAACATTTGGTTCCCACCTGGTAGTGCTGTTTGTGGAAACTGAAGAACATTTCAGAGGTAGGGCCTAGCTGAGAACACAGGCCTCAAGGTTTATTGTCCATTGAGGCTGTGTAGTAAAGAGTTTTCCCAGAGTTGTCTAGGGAAGCATTCAGTAGCCACTTCTCCTCTGGTAAAACGGGCACAGACTGTGTCTTGAACTGACGACAGAACTTGGCGCTATTGTTTACATAATATTGGTTTTGAGCCATGCCAAACTCAAGGGTCCCAAGGGTCATTGCCCACTGAAGGCAGGTGGTATGGAACAATGTTTATATCTTGTATGAAGCTACTGAGCTGGCTAGCAGTGAAGCTGTGGTAGGGAAGCTTGTATTTCAGTAAAGAGCCCAGCATACATGTATGAATATAAGGAGAACAGGGGCCTCAATATGCTCCTTTTACTGATGAGGGAGTTTTATTGTTTTTTGTTTGTTTGTTTGTTTGTTTGTTTGTTTTTGTAATAACCACTGAACAAAAATACTATGGATATTATCAAAGACAGTGCAAAACAGAAGATACAAGTGGTCTTATAAGAAATTATATGAATTATCTTTATGCTTGAGTCATATTGAAAGCTTAAAGGTCTCTCCTCCCCTGGCTATCTTCTTTTCTACTTTTGTTGGTCTACTCATTCAATGCCTTCTCAATGAAAAGGGGTGAAAGATTGTTTTATTAATTGTCATTAAGAAGAACATTTTAAACATCATTACTTTTAATTGAATTAAAATATTCAGACATCTCATCATTAGCACAGACTTTATCCTCTCTTAGCACTCATTTTAATTGCAATGATCTTGTCATATGTGGTAACAACTGTGAGTTTATCTTGCAGTTAATGTTTGAGATTTTTAATACTGGTAAAGTATGTGCTAAGTTAACTTTGTCAAATACTATTTATCATCTGGAAGAAAAAGAGTTAATTTAGACTCCTCAAAGCCTAACTGCCCTTTTATTACATATCTTAATTCTTCTTTCCTGTGAGAAAAAGGCATTGGTATTAATGACTTAATACACTCCACCCGCCAGAACATTTGGGATGCCGTTTTCTGAAAGAAACTAGTGCTCAATGGTGCAGTGCCTTTTCAAAGTTGAGTAGTACTGGGGTTTTTTGTTTGTTTGTTTGTTTTGTTTTTAAGTCATTCAAATCATCAGATGTTTTTCAAAGTAAAACTTTCCATTTTTCTCACCCCATTGAGCACACAGAGAAACTCAGGAGGCATACCGTCTGAAGTGAATGTTCTTATTAAATGATTCAGCAGCTTCAGGGGCATCTGAAATGAGTAATGTCCATAATGCAGAGTACCACTCCCTGAAATTGATATGGGCACCCTTTTCACTTGGCTTCCTCATTGTGATCCTAAACCATGCCAATAGGAAGACTCTGTCAAGCAGTCCTATATTACAGGAATTTCATCTTTTGAATTATTTTTTTAAATAACATTGAAGGTAACTTTGAAAGATATTTTGTTTGCTTATTTGTATATTTATTGAATTACTTACAATAAACTCTCCCAGACTTTGCTTGGAAATTATTTGCTAGTAATTATTCTTTTTTTATTAAATATGTTTTTTTTACATGTACATATATGTTAAACAAACTACCTACAACAAGAAGAACCATGACACAATAAGGAAATATAAAAATATTACATTTGTAGTGTTTTGTCTCTTTGTATTTGACACCGTGAAGAAAACACCTTTCCTATCTTGGTGCGTCTAAAATTATGAATGTAAATCAATCTCCATAACATCTTGTAATTATCAACTTAAAACATCTAGCTAGACCTAAACACATCTTAACCCCTAAACAACTAAGCTTTATTGTAAAACTAAACTATCTGGCCTTCAACACCATCAGAGACTTGAGAAGGAAAAAAAATTGATTACCTGAGTATACCGGGAATGCAGGTTAGTAGCTTTTAAAGTGAAAAGATGACAAAGACAGTTTGCTACCTGAATAGTCATCCAAAACCCTCTATAAAGTTGGACCATCATCTTCAGCCTTCTGGCCTAATATTTCCGACAGACATATTTGTGAGGCAGGATCTGTTGAGGACTTACTTATGCTGTCTTGGCCGAATTTGGCCAGCTACTCTGCCTGTGTCCAAGCTTGCCCTTGTTTAGGCAGAATTCTGTCTGTGGTAGAAACAGGACATTTTGCACAGTGGCCTGTTTTCCACATTTGAAGCCATGTCCATAAGGAGATTCTTTGATGCTCATCATCCTCTTTGAGGTAGGCCGAGTGTTGCCAGGAGTTAACCTGTCTCATTGTCAGTGAATCTTTAAAATAATAAAAACATTTTAAAATGCCATGTTCTGTATGTCTCTGAGGTTTTTGAAGACCTTATCTAACTATTTTACCTTATCTTTCTATAGAATCATATCTATGTGTTACACCTAAGATGTCTATTCTTGTGATAAAAATAGACTAGTAATTGATATGACTATGATTTGATGAGCTAACAATTAACTTGTATACCTTATTTATCCTAAACAACCTGTAATAGCCTTTTCGAAGTATTGCAAGTAAATCTTGTATTATAATTGGATTATATGGGTATAATACCTCATATTAGAGTGGAACTATATATAATGTGTGTGAAAAATCAGATGTCTTTTTTTTCCTGCTCATACAAAAAGCAGAAACCAGTCATAATTATTCTCTGCATCATTCATATCTTATACATTCATAATTTTAGGACTGTATAATGCTTGTAAGAAATTATACTTTTTTTGAACAAAAGAACCGAACACTGACACTGGATCAGACCTGACAAAACTCATTCCTCTCAGCATGCTGGACACTGACATTCTGCATCCTTCATGTTCCAGCACTAAGTGCTTCAGTTGCTGTTACTCCGAAGAACGGGACAGCTTCAAAGAAAGCTTCCAAACCCAATTTGTCCAGCATTTCAGACTGTATCACACAGGACTCTAACTAATCCTGGAATTTCTCAACATTTAGAAACAGGACCACAAATGCTATTCCTAGTTTGTTTAACCATTTCCTCCAATTTTATTTGGGCCCCTACAAAGGTATTATTCATCCCAAATTACTCAGAAGAAATCTTAAGAGAATGACACCCCATTTCCTTTAAGAGGGATGAAGGAGGTTTTTGGTTGCTTTCTTGGGCTATAGAGTGTTATTTTCAATGGGAGTTGGTTATAAGTTGTTATTAGTCTTATATAGAGATAAAACAAGGTTGGACCCAGAGATGTGTCTTTTTTCCCTTATTTTTCAAATATATATAAAGAACTCAAGAAAATAAACACCAAAACACAAAATGGTCCAATTAAAAAATATGGCACAGAGCTAAACAGAATTTTCAACAAAAGACTCTCAATGATTGAGAAGCACTTAAAAGCCGGGCGGTGGTGGCACACACCTTTAATCCCAGCACTTGGGAGGCAGAGGCAGGCGGATCGCTGTGAGTTCGAGGCCAGTCTTGTCTACAAAGTGAGTCTAGGACAGCCAAGGCTACACAGAGAGACCCTGTCTCAAAAAACCAAAAAAAAAAAAAAAAAAGAAGCACTTAAAGAAATGCTCAATGTCCTTAATTGCAAATCAAAATGACTCTGAGATTCCATTTTACACATATTAGAATGGGTAAGATAAAAAAAAACTCATGTGACAACACGTGCTGGCAAAGATGTGGAGCAATGGGAACACTCCTCCATTGCTGCTGGGAGGGAAAACTTGTATAACAACTTTAGAATTCAATCTAGTGGTTTCTCAGGTAATTGGGAATAGTTTTACATCAACCTAACTGTACCACTCCTGAGCACATACTCAAAAAATGTTCCACCATACCACAAGAACACTTGATTAACTATGTTCATAGCAGCTTTATCTGTAATAGTCAGAAACTAGAAACAACCTAGATGTCTCTCAACTGCAGAATGGATAAGGAAAATGTGGAACATTTACATAATGGATTTAAAAGCAGGTTTTTAAAACATCATGGCATTTGCATGGAAATGTATGCAAATAGAAAATATCATTCTGAGTCAGGGAACTCAGAACAAGAAAGGCATGCATTGCATGTACTCACTTATAAGTAGACATTAGCCATAAAGTATAGGGTAGTCATGCTACAATCCACAGATTCAAAGGAGCTAAGTAACGAAGAGAGTCCAAAGAGAGCTATCTTTTTTGTTTGTTTGTTTGTTTTCTTTTTTTGTTTTTCAAGATAGGGTTTCTCTGCATAACCTTGGCTGTTCTGGACACTCTTTGTAGACCAGGCTGGCCTTGAACTCACAGAGATCTGTCTGCTTCTGCCTCCCAAGTGTTGGGATTAAAGGAGTGCACCACTACACCTGGCCAAAAGTAGCTATATTTACAGTCTATCTGAGAGCACCATGCGCACTGAGAAAGTCATCCCTTTTATCAAGATCCAAGATACTTGAATTTCACTCAGAAGGGGAAATAAGATAAGCATCAGAAGTGGATAGAGTATGAGCTGAGCACAGTGTGAGAAAGGGTGTGTACAGGGGAACTGTGGTGGCGATCCCCTGTGGGGAGAGTATGGAGTAGCAGAGGGCTGGGAGAGAGAACAGAAATCTTTGGAGGGGTATCTTTGGGACAAATTTGAGATATAGGATGGAAGAGGCTCTGTGGAGTCTCTGAGGTTAACCCTAGCTGAGACTCCTAGCAGAAGGAGATATGAAGCCTGAGGTGACCACCTCCTGTAGGCAGGTGGAACATCCACTGGAGGAAGGGAGACACCAAATCATGCACAAGACTTAGAACCAAACTTGTCCTGCCCACAAGATGTTCAGGGACAAAGATGGAGCAGAAATTGAGGGAATCACCAACCAATGACTGGCCCAACTTGAGACCCACCCCATGGGAGAAAGCTGACCCTTGACACTACTAACATTCTTCTGTGCTTGTAGACAGGAGCTTAGTATAACTGTCTTCTGAAAGGATTCATGTAGCAACTAATGGAAACAGATGCAGAGATTCACAGCCAAACAATTGGCAGAGCTCACGGCATCTTGGGAAAACTCAAGAGAAAGATTGAAAGAGCCATAGGGGTTAAGGGCACCACAAGAAGACCCACAGAGTAAACTAATCTGTGCCAATGGAGGCTCACAGAGACTGGACCACCAGCTAAAGAGCATGTGTTTGGTGGATCTAGGCTCCCTAATGTAGCAAATGTGCAACTTGGTCATGTTGGTCACATAACAATTGGACTCAGTGCATTCTCTGGCTCTGTTTCCTGCCTTTAAATAGCTTTCCCCTAGGTGGTTTGCCTTGTATAAATGCAGTGAGAGAGAGGATGCATTTAGTCCTACTGAGACTAGATGTGCCAAAGCAGGTTGGTACCCATCGGATGGTTCCTCTTTTCTGAGGAGAAGAGGGGGGAATCAAGAGAGAATGGGTGAGGAAGAGAGAAAGGGAGCTGTGATCAGGATGTAAAGTGAATGAATAAATAAAAAAATTAATTAACTAAAATAATGTTGAGGACTTTTTTACTTTTAAATTTAAAAAAATTATGATGAAAAGGAAACAACTGATGGAGTAAGCTTTCATTCCATGTCATTGAATGATGCAAAAGAGACATCAACTTCTAGATCTCCATGTGGTCTGGATATGACTAGGCTGAAGAGAAATCTGAGAAGTCAAATATTGGGAATGACTGTCCTCTTGACACAGACATAGTTCACTCAATGTGATCTTCAGGGCTCACACAGACTATCTTTACAGTCTACCTGAGAGCACCAGTCATCCCTTCATCCAAATGCATCCCTTGCAGCAAGAGTCTCATTAAGGGATCAGACAGAAGAGCACAGATTCATACCTCAAGTTTTCTTAAGTCCTGGTCATGTTGTATTTGTTGGTCTAGCTTTCTTTTGTAACCGCTGGAGGAAAGTGTGTTTTCAATAACTGAAGAAACAAAAACAAATCTAAGCAAGAACAGTTCTTGGAGGAACTTTTAAGATCACTAAATTTACTCTTGGTACATAAACCCCCTCTACTGAATACAGATGTGTTGGAAGTGACAGTGGCAGCTCATTTAAAATAATGTGAAGCAATAGTTTTATAGACTAACATACTAGTGTATATAAAAAAGGGAAACTTAAATGAGCTGACAGAGTCGTAACTTATTTGAACAGACAATAATTAGCCTTGAGGTCCACTGACATTAGCAAAGCCTGGCCTTATCCCAGCACCAGTCCAAGTTTATGATGTGAATATCATGCTGGGTTTGTAATTAGCACAAAGATGATGTATTACTTAATTGACAACGATGCTATACTTCTTAGTTACCAAAATCCTATATTTCTTATGTGGTGCAAAAATATACTCTCCTTTTTGGGCATTCTTGAAAAAATATTAGCTGTCAGTAAGCATATATTCTGCTAAATCTTATATACTTAAGCATCAAATATCTCAAACACTTCAACAATATGACAATACTCAAAAATTCACACTCTTGTTTCATTTTGAAGTTCATGCACTTGCTTCTTCCATGGAATGGTTATCTGAGACTATAGTACCAGGACTGTACATTCCATCTGTTCTCTTTATGGGGATCACAAAAGGGTTAAACTGTGGCCATCTTTAGTAGTTTCCTCAGGGATAGTCCAAGACAAATTATTTTTAAAAATTGAAATAAATATCATTGAGAAAGATTTTTACTGCGGAAAAACTAATGATCATGAATAAAAAAAAATAGAACACATTATTTTTATATTTCAAATATTATGAAATTGTTTATTTCTTTTTTTAACCTTGAGCACATAATCCCCACCTTATATGTTTAGTAGCATGCATAGACTACTAGGTTTTACTATGCTACTGAAATGTTGTCTTTATCAGTGAGATTTCATGGGTTTCTTGGTTGAATGTAATTATTCTCTATTTCAGTATAAAATGTTTGGCATTTTTCTATGACATTTTATAATTTCAGCTTCCTTGTTCATATAGATGGTTGATTTATGTTTCCAGAGTGAAAAAGCCTTGTGCAAAGAGCTATTGTCTCAAACAACATTTTATGCTCCAAAAAGAGAAAACAGGGAACATATTCTATGTAGGATTTAATGGTATATATTATATTGGTTTTGGTATATCATGTAAGTGTTTGTCCTTACGTATCATTTGGAAATATAATGAGCCTTAAAGAAGCTTTTCAGTTTCATGAGGTCCCATTTACTAATTGTTGACCTTAGTCTGAGCTATGCTCTGTTTAGGAAGGTGTCTCCAGTGCCAATGATATCAATGTCTGGTTTTATATTGAGGTCTTTAATCCACGTGGACTTCAGTTTCGTGCAGGTGTGGGCCCTTTTCTGCAGAAGGAGACACTCCCTCCTAATAAGCTTCAAGGAGCTCCTACATAGGTGAGCAGATCCCCCTGCTGATAACAACCCACCAGACCCAATGTGTTAAAAAGGACAGTTCCTTGTAGACTGAAACCCACACAAAAGCTGTCAAAAGCTGGCTCTTTGAAGAAAAACATATCAAAGGTACCCTGGATTCAAGCCCAGAGAAGTGTACTGGGTGTGTCTTCTACTATTCAAGGACATTTAGTCTAAAAACCCATGGGCTGGAAGGTTTTGGCAGTGCACCTCCCATTTCTCCCCCATAGCTCACTGTCCTTGCCCTTTTTTTTAGTTTAGTGAATTAAAATCTAGTTGTTTGACTCTTCTTGTCTTTATTTTAATAAAATGTGGTCTGGCCTTTCACAAGCCAGAGGCTCCCTTCCCCCTCAGGATGGGACATGGATTTCTATTGTCCCAACCCTGGTTGAGTGTGGCTGCCCAAGCTCTCTCCCTACCCAGAAGACCTTCTTCATGACTGGCTCTCAGGACAGAGCTTTCTTCAGCTAGCCTCCAGAAGGCTGAAGAAAACTCTGTGACCAGATTCTCAGCCCAGCCTCCCAGAGAAAGGAACCCACATGCAAGGTGGAAGATATGGCTTTATTTTCATTTTTCTACATGTAGCCATCCAGTTAGACCAGCATCATTTGTTGAAGATGCTATTTTTATTCTATTGTATGGATTTGGCTTCTTTGTAAAAAAAAAACCAAGGGTCCATAAATTTGTGGGTTTACTTCTGGGTCTTCTGATCAATTCCATTGATTAACCACCCTATTTCTATGCCAGTACAGATATTTACCCATCCTGTATCCAATAAAGGGTAAATATAAAAAATATTCTTAAAATTCAAGAAATTAAATACCAACAAACCAAATAATCCAATTAAAAATGGGGTACAGAGCTAAACAAAGAATTCTCAACAGAGGAATATTGAAAGGCTGCGAAACACTTAAAGAGATGCTCAATATCTTTACACTTCAGAGAACTGCAAACCAAAACAATTCTGAGATCTTTTTGTTGTTGTTGTTGTTGTTGTTGTTTCTTTTTTTTTATTAATTTATTCTTGTTACATCTCAATGTTTATCCCATCCCTTGTATCCTCCCATTCCTCCCCCCCCCCATTTTCCCATTATTCCCCTCCCCTATGACTGTTCTTGAGGGGGATTACGTCCCCCTATATATTCTCATAGGGTATCAAGTCTCTTCTTGGCTACTTGCTGTCCTTCCTCTGAGTGCCCTACCAGAATGTCTAAGATCAAAAGCTCAAGTGACAGCACATGCAGGTGAGGATGTAGAGAAAGAGGAACACTCCTCCATTTCTGGTGGGAGTGCAAACTTGTACAACCACTTTGGAAATCAATCTGGCAATTTTTCAGAAAACTTGGGATAGTTCTATTTCAAGACCCAAGTATACCATTCCGGGACATATGCCTGAACCATGTTCTACCATATAACAAGAACATTTGCTCAACTATGTTCATAGCAGTCCTTCAAACAAATAATGGATAAAGAAACTGTGGTACATTTACACAGTAGAATACTACTCAGACATTAAGAACAAGAAAATCTTGACATTTGCAGGCAAATGGATGGATCTAGAAAAGATCATCCTGCTTGAGGTAACCCAGACCCAGAAAGACATGAATGTTATATACTCACAACATACATGTCTTTTGAGAGACTCCATCCACTTGAGGATTGGAACAGATGGTGGGACTCAAGCTGGACTCTGGACAGAGCCCTGGGAGTTGTGTGGAAAGACTTGGAGGAGTCAGGAGCTTCACAGGGAGACTATCAAGGCTGGTGGATCTGGACCCATGGGTCCTGCATAAACTGATGCACTGATGAAGGACAATGCATGTAGAGAACCTAGACACCCTGTTCAGATGTAGCTGATGTACAGCTCATTCTCCATGTTGGCGTGAGGGAGGGGAGTGCTGGGGCTGTCTCTGACATGAACTCTGGCGCCTACAATTTTATCACTTCCCACTGGCTGAGTGGCCTTGAAGACACATAGAGGAAGGGATTGTAGACTCTGCTGATGAAACGTGAGAGGCTGTGGTCAGATGGTGGGGAAAAAGCTCTCCCCAACCCCTGTCAGAGGTCTAGGGGAGAGGAATAGGACAGAAGAGGGAGGGGTGGATGGAACAGAAAGATATGAGCTAAGGGATAACAATCAGGATGTAATGTGAATAAGATATAATAAATAAAAAGCATCCTGAGTTTAGAATAGATCTATCCTGAACATTGCAGTTCATAACAGAACATTTAATAGGACACATAAAAACAATGGTGCAACAATGAGGAATACACATTTCTTATTTCTTATTAGTAGAGCCTGTAATCAGAAGTGTTTTAGATTTAAAGTTTTGTGAGATGCAGTTAGGTAAGACCCAAATCTAAGCCTATTTATTTATATTTAATACATCCTTAGTACACATATCTTGAAAGAAACTTTGAAAATAATTTTTAATTTGCATCTTTTTAGTGTCAACCATATCATTCTTAATTTACTTTTATTCTGGAAAAGGCTCTTCACATTACCTCAGTTTGGCAGTGTTTATAGCATTTTTGTAGTCAAAGACAACTCCTCTTCCCATTTTGTGGGTGAAATAACAGAAGTCACAGCCCTGCAGATGAGTACATGGAAAATGTGGAGCAAATGTAAACAGAATTTTGTAAAGAGGAAACTAATATGGGTGAGATACACTTTAACGAAATGTTTAGTATTCTTTTTTTTTAATTTTTCTTTAATTAATTTATTCTTGCTACATCTCAATGGTTATCCCATCCCTTGTGTCCTCCCATTCTTCCTTCCCTCCCATTTTCCTCTTATTCCCCTCCCCTGTGACTGTTTAGTATTCTTAGTCATCAGGGAGATGCAATCAAAATCACAGAATGACTAATATCAGTAAACCTAGTGGCAGCTTATGGTGGAGAAGATGTGCAATAAGGAAAACACTCATCCAGGCTGGTGAGAGTCCCACCTTGTGCAGCCACTATGAAAATCCTTGTGGTGGTTTCTCAGGAAGATGGCAAATGATCCACCTCAAATACTGCTATAACACTCTTGAACATATAATCAAAGGACCTTTCATCCTACCACAGAGGTAATTGTCCAGCCATATTCATTGCTACTCTATTTCATAATAGCCAGAAGTTGGAAATTACCTAAACATCTCTGAACAAATGAATGGACAAAGTAAATATAATTTACAATGGTCTAACAACTGTTAAAAGACTGAAACAAATATCTGATTTGGCTTAAGGCCTACTCATGTAATGGGACTTATTCCCATACTGCTTGGATGTCTAAAAGCAATCAAAAAGGCCACGGATCTAGGGTAAGATCAAATGCTACTCTTTGATAAAACAAACAAACAACAATAAAACATAGCAGTAACTAGATCTGGGTAGGGGTTTAAAGTTTACCGCCTGTATTGTCCTTGGCTGATGCCTTAGTTTGAGCACTCAGAGGAAGGACAGCAGGTTGCCAAGAAGAGACTTGATACCCTATGAGCATATACAGGGGGAGGTAATCTCCCTCAGGAACAGTCATAGGGGAGGGGAATAATGGGAAAATGGGAGGGAGGGAGGAAAGAATGGGAGGGTACAAGGGATGGGATAACCATTGAGATGTATAAAGAATAAATTAATAAAAAAAAAAGCAGTAAAATGACTCCTCAAAACATAATACTATGTTCATATATCAGGGCCTTGACCAACAGTCATCAGAGTAGCTTCCACTTGCAGTATGGACATTAGACAGAAAATGAGAGACTTTTGAACATGTAACGTTAAGTGGGGTGTCTCCATCAAATCCCTACCCTCAGGACTCAGGGAACTGCATGGAAGAAGAGGTAGAATGAATGTAAAAGCAAGAGATTGGCGAACATTAAGCAAACAAGGTCTTCTGAGTCAACAAGATTAATGCACATATGAACTCACAGAGCTTAAGGCAGCATGAACAGGGCCTGCATGGGCTGAAAGAAGTGCAAACATGTTGTCACCCCTAGCCTGTAAGCTTCCCAATTGATAACCATTTGCAAACAAAAACTGTGTTTCCTCCAAGGAAGTCGCATTGGGGAAGCAAACTACTTTTTAGGGTAGGCTACATGTCTAATATAGATGCCAAAAAAACAAACAAAAACACAAACAAAAACAAAACAAAACAAACAAAAACCCTCAATGCCATCTTTGGAGGTTCCTTATCTCAAAAGATTGTGTCACAGTTTTTACTTTTTCCTTTTTTTTTTAATTTAATTTTACCTTAACTTTACTACATATTTAATTATATCTATTTTCCCAGGCAGGGAAATGTTAACTTTTCCACATCTTTCTAGTCATCCACCAAAAGACATTATTAACTCCATGAATGCCAGGAGGGGATGCTATCCAGCAAGAACCCAGCATCCCTTTTTGTGGAGGATGAATCTATTAGAGATAAGCTGAGATAGTTCACTGACTTTCTCCAGGTGACCGAACTGTTACTCTCACCCCAGGGATATCATGGTGCTGGCTGCATGCATCAGAACTGTACCCCACACACTTTAAATCCTCTTTCAGGGCCATAAGCCACTTCTTTAGCCATTCACATATTACCCACGAAAATGTGAAAGGACTTGTGCCACTTCCTGCTTCTTGTATAGACAGATAAATATGATAGAAGATCAATTACAGGCAGACAGTATCTGCTCAGTGGCTAAAAACACCATCTCATGAGTGTTGAAAAGTGTTCCTCCTAGTATGGGGAAATAGAAGGATCCAGTGGGTTCTAGAAACCTACAAGAAGAACATCATGATGAGTGGATCTGGGCCCAGGGCAGTCTGCTCAAATTACTGTACCAACCAAGGACAATACAAATAGTAAACTACTCTGATCTAGCCAATCTATAGGACATTCTCCACAGTTATGTGGAGAGTGGGGACTGACTCTGACATGAACTCTGGTGCCCCATATTTGACTACTTCTGCTTGGCAGGGAGGCCTGGTGGCACTCAGAGAAGGAATAAACAGGCTACCAAGATGACACTTGATATCCTATGACCATATAGTTGGAGAGGAGGTCCCCCTTAGTCATAGACCTAGGGGAGGGGAATAGGGTGAAAGCAGAAGGGAGGGATGAATGAGAGGATACAAGGTATGAAATAACAATTGAGATATAATCTGAATAAATTAATAAAATAAAATTTAAAAAAAGAAAAGTGTTCCTCCTAGCTAGTTGAAGATAAAATTGCTGGTGACTTTAGATATGAAATATATGCTTGTACTTTCACTGAGACCTATCTATGAGTTCAGCTCTGAAATTTCCCATTTGTTGTGTCATGCTATTGAAAAATTTTTGCATTTTAGAGAAGTTCATTTTTCATAATTTTGAATTATGGATGGTGAACCCTGACATTAATAACTACTGAGTATTGTAGTATTCATGAATATTTCTGATCTAAGCTGAATGAATAAAATAAGAAAATATTCCTATTAAGCATATTTTCCATCTATATTCCAGCAGAATTTTATTAACAATAGAATTAATAGAATTGAGAGTTTTATTCTACTTAATCCCATTCTGATTTCATTCTCTCCAGGTGTATGTGATGATTGATACTTTAAAAACCATTCTCAGTGTTTACAGAATACATATGTATAAAAAATAAAATCAATTATAATACTGAGAAAGAAGAATCTGTTTATTTTGTGACTTTTGAAGACATGATTTGATTATGCAGTATTCATTGTCACTTTCTGCTGGAAGCCAGGAAACAGGAATTCTACTTAGAGGGTGGAAAGCAACAAGGTAGTCTATGAGATGGCAAAAGATAATCTAAGAAGTTAAAAACATTGGTTGACCTACCAGAGCTTAGAGGTCCTAGCAAAGCTAAGGGAATTGAATTCCAAAGAGGGATACGCTCTTCAGAGGAGAGACAGTAAGCATGCATATGTTACTTTTAGAAAAACAAGGGAGAGCTTGTGTGTCAAACTCTGGTGCCCCATATTTGACCACATCCCCTGGATGAGGAGGCAGTACACTTCAAACCCCTACCCAGATCTACCCAATGGACAGGACATTCTCCACAGTTGAGTGGAGAGTGGGGTCTGACTTTCACACGTACTCTGTTGCTTCATATTTGACCATGTCCCCTGGATGGGGAGACCTGGTGGCACTCAGAGGAAGGATAGCAGGCTACCAAGAAGAGACTTGATACCCTATGAGCATATACAGGGGGAAGAGGTTGCCCTCAGTCACAGTCATAGAGGAGGGGAGTAAGGGGAAAATGGGAGGGAGGGAAGAATAGGAGGATACAAGGGATGGGATAACAATTGAGATATAATGTAAATAAATTAATAAAATATATTAAACACACACACACACACACACACACACACACAAAGAAAAACAAGGGAGAAAGAGATGGCTGCAGTAGGGGTAAGCAAAACAAGTAAACTAAAATGTTTGTAAAATATAAAAGGCAAAATCTGAGCTAGTATATTATAGTTCCCAGGAAATCCAAATTAACATTTGCTTCAAAGGCTTCTTTTAGGGGCTTCAAATGAGTGTGCCCAAGCAGAGGAGCATAAAGAATGGGCAGAGCCACTCCAGCGTACTGAGCTGAGTAGAACTCTGCTCTTAGTATTACCACATTGTGACTGGAAAACATGGCTCTTGTCACAAACCCTGTCATTCCCACGATCACGTGCCAAGTGGAAAATCAAAACATCTCTGCCTCTTGGGAAGATGAAAGCCACTTCCCAGCCTTACAAAGCAAATCTACTACTCCCAAGAAAATCTTTCCACTCTAAAATAGTCAAAGATTTATTTTGATACAGGGAAAGAATGATAATTCTCTTCTGCTACATAAGCG
Source organism: Acomys russatus (assembly GCF_903995435.1). Lineage (NCBI taxonomy): Eukaryota > Metazoa > Chordata > Mammalia > Rodentia > Muridae > Acomys > Acomys russatus. Next base: position 78,637,797 of record NC_067138.1, on the reverse strand, counting down.
CCAAGGACACAGGGAAGAATGTGGTCACCTTAGGGACCAATGACAAGAAAACTTAAAATGCTCAGGCCCCAGTTACCAAGCCTGAACACTCACCTTTGGGAAAGAAAATAGAGTGCTACTTCTTATCTGCAGACCCAGCACTATGTCACAGCGGAAGAGGGATCTGCTCAGCTTCAGAAGTCAAGGGGAAGTTTATAGACAATCTTGGGCGTTTCCACTCAGCAGATTACTTTGGCAATGTTGCATAACTAAGAAATGGCTTTCACAGTTTTAGTGAGTTATACAATAAAACAAAGTAGAAATCAGGACAGAAACAAAGCAAATCATCTTAGAGAAGTTTGCTGATTTTCAGGAAGATGACAGAAAGACCTCCATGACAAAATTGTATGATCTGTCTAAAAATAAGAAAGGAATAGAAAAAACAAACAAACACTATAAGACTCCAGGCTCCACATCAGCACTAGCACTTGAAGTAACTTCCAGAGTGATCTAATGCAAATGGTTCACAAGAGTTATGGTGAGAAAACCATGCTTACCTCAATGGCTAACTCCATCAGCTTAATTCCTTCACATTAGTGGACTAATAGAAGAGGCATCCATAGGGGTTAAACAGTTCACCTCTATGATCCTCTATGATTTTCTCTCAACATGTAACTTCTATAATTCATTTCAACATTATAAGATAAAAATTGGTGAGAAAAATTAACTTATTTTCAAGGCAGAAAGGCAGAAAGTGGACAAAAGAATCAGGGGGCTCTCCATTTAGAGTAATTACAAAGTAGCTTCATGGTAGTTCTAAGTAATATGTTAAAGCAGTTTGTTGAAAATGTGGAAACACTTGCATGGAGAGCAGACTGTCTTGGTGGAACATAGAACTTTTGATACTTCTAGTTTATCTGATGAGATATGTTTTTGCCTTTTGAGTCCCAAATTAAAGGTTAGGAAGTATTTTAAAGAGGTAAATTGGGTATCATTTCCTAGGATTCAATAGAATATTATAAAAAACAAAAACAAAAACAAAAAAACACAACGTCTTTTAAAATAGTTGTGTTGCAAATCAACTCTGGCCACAATGAAGTGCAGTTTATCTTATGCTCGTTCTACTGTGTCAGCATTTGATAATCATGGAATGCAAGGCTGCCATTGCAGTACTTAGGAAGCCCATGCTCTGGAATTCCAGGGAAGAACTAGCTACAGATTGACCAGATTGACATACTCTTTCAGATGACCTGTTTTGGGAAATTTAAGTTAAGGTTGGGGACATGGATCATTAATTAAGAGGTGAACTGCTTTGGCAGAGGTTCCAAGTCTACTTTTCAGGTCCCACATGAGGAGCTCAAAGCCACCTATAACTCCAGCTCCAAGGAACCTAATAGCTTCCAATACCCAATCTCACATTTGTATGTGCTTACACAGAGAAACACATATATATAAATAATTTTAAATCAATTAATATTTCTTAAGTCAATGAATATGATTTTTCATATTGGGAATTTTTATGGTTTCCATTATTGTGATGAAACACGATGACATTAAACAACTTGATAAGGAAAGGGTTTATTTAAGGTTATAACTTTAAGGTCAGTCACAATTTCTGAGGGAAGTTAGGGTAGGAACTCAAACAGGGCAAGACTCTAGAGACAGAAGCTGTGCAGAGGCTAAGGATAAACACTGCGTTATTGGTTCATTCTTTGTGGCTAGTCTCTGCCCTCTTATAACACACAGGGCCACACACCCAGGGGTGGCATTGCCTTCAGTGAGCTAAGCCCTTCCAAATTAATAATCAATGAAGAAATGCACCACAGGCTTGTTGACGAGCTAATCTCATAGGGAATTTTCCCTGCTGAGGTTCCCTCTTCCAAAATGACTGTGGCTTGTGTCGCGTTGAAATGAAACTATGCAATACAGGAGCTGTAAATTTATATAAGATCATTCCAATTGATGTGTGAAGAATAACATTACCTATTAACCTGGCTATGTCTAGTACTAAGAAAAGACCACTTATGAGATGGTGCTTTTACATATTTAATATTTAAATCATTATATTTCCAACAAAACAGGTCATTCTCGATCTGGTGTTTTTAAAATACAATGATCTTACAAATAAAATGAACTCTGTCTTCAGGAAAGCAGAAGTCCTCCAGCAGATTGTTTTATGACTGAGCTTTGTTGGCACTCTGTCCCCTAAGATGTTTCCTAGCTTCCACTAGTACAGTTAGATGACTAAAATATGTCATACAAATTGGAAAAGAAAGAAAATCTCTCTTTGTTCATACAATACAATGGTCTGCAAATAAAATTGTTCAAATATGTAATAAATCACAATTACAGAAACTAATCACAGTGTTTTATAATATTATAAAGATTGACATGTAAATTTCCAAAACATTTTTTGTGGAATATAAATGAACAACTGGAAGTTGACGTTGAATTCAACTTTAAAATGGCATTAAGTTGACATTAAATTGGCAGTGTCACTAAAACATGGGGAACATATAGGTGAGCATACCTAAGCATGTGTGAGCTATGTAACACTGTGATGTGGGAAACTAAGATTTACCAGGACTATCAGCTAGGAGATGTAATTTGTTGAGATATTGATTTCCCTCTAACTGATACAACTTTAGTCAATCTAGCAGGGTTTTTTGTTGGTTTTGTTTTGTTTTGTTTTGTTTGTAGAAAGTAACAACGCTTTTCAGGTTTAAATGAATCATCAAAAAAAAAAAAAAAAAAAAAAAAAAAAAAAAAACCTAATAAGAAATTAACCTTGAAGAATCTGAAATAATAGAAATCAAAACAATGTGCATTTTCATCAGGAAGATGTTTAGACTAATGGAATAGAGCAAGGACTGGAGAAAAGAAGCTGCACATAGCTACTGGGGTAAGCACACATGAGATAAGCCTGCTCCTTATAGTCATAAGATGTGTGACTAAGGAAAGAGAGACTAAAACTGTGATCACACACATACAAGGTCATCTAACAGCTCTCAAGTCCATAAATAGAATGAGAGTTCAAGATTGAAGGTTCTAAGGTAGAACTCCTGAGCTCCATGCAGAAGAAAAGTATTCAGAAACTGAAAGGCACAAATTGAATATTACTTTTAGTTGTAGGGGCAAAGGTATACTCCATAAACTGAAGATCTTTACCAATATGTGTCTAATACAGGACTTTTATTTGATACATAAAGAACTATCTTTACATGTGAGGAATGTAATGAAAAGTTCAATAATGTAGAATATAAAAAATTGATTAAATATTCACCTAGAAGAGATAATGATGGGAAAGAAACACATAAAAACAGTTAACAATTTTACTCCTTAGAAAAATGCACTTGAGCCACAACGAACTGCCAAAGTGCACCTCCTCCAAGCCACAGGGGACACATCCACTCACTGGTGTGCATGTACAGTGATAAGCCACACAGATATCACAATCTGTGCAATCACATACCTCATGAGTATGCAGGCATATGCTTGAGATATTTTAGAAGACATTTGGCAATTTCATATAAATTGAAGCATACATTTACTGTGAAGCTTAGCATTCCTCCTCATGGATGTTTACCCCAAAGGAATAAAACCATATGTTGAAGAATATAAATATTCACAGCAGTGCGGTTTATGATGCCCCCAAACTTGAAACACCCACATGCCCATTATCACTCCGTGGCTGAAAGGAATGAACCAATGAAGTGCACAGCAGCATAAGCAGATCTCAGAATCAACATGTTGGGAAAAGACACCAGACAAAACAAGTCTACATACTGCAAAAAAGATTTATAAGAGTCAAGAAATGGCAAGAATATAAGTAGAAAAATCAAATTGGTGCAATCTAGGAGCTTGGAGGAGAGAGAATTTTTACTTCAAATAGACAAGAAGCTGTTTATAGCAATGAGAATGTTGTATACACTTACTATTGATTTTTTGGTTGGCAGTAGAGTGGTGACTACAATTCAGTGGAGAGAAAAATAGCATGTGAATGTAAGAAACATCTGGATGTGCTTGAGCAGACTGAATCAATGTGGGGAGGGAGAATATTACAGAAGGAAGGAAGAAGAGAGATATAAAGAACACTAAGGATAATTTTAAAAAGCCATGGAGAAACATATAATTTTATATTTACTTAAATATACATATAGTATATAAATGTATGTACACACATGTAAATAATTTCAATTAAGTTGTGCATCCCCTTACCCACGAGGCATACATGACTATTTAACAAAGACTTTGGTGTCAATAATGGGAAATCTCTCTGTGAATTGTTGGTTAAGGGGATCCAAAGGACTACCAAAACAATTTAGGTTTCTTCTTTTGCCCTTGATTGCCTTTCAGATAAAAAATACAATACTCTATTGATACAAACACCACACACTTCAAACACAAGACTTGCAAGAATAGAGCAGTGTCTAACTTTTAAGCCTCCTCTATGAGTACTAGCTCATGTAATATTGGAAGGGTCTGTATAAGCTGCCAAAGGGGGGGAAAAGCAATCAATAGTTTATATGTAAATTCTAGAAACAACAAGGCCAATGTGACAAGATATCTTCAAGAACATAACAGTGGCATTTATATCTTAGAAATATAATCATCTAATTGGATAAAGGCCTACTTAATAGGAGAAAATTCGTGCCTGTTACTGTAAACCCAGCCAACTGCACATAACTGGTGAGGTCCTCAGAAGAGAAACCACACTACCAGTTTCCTAAGCCTATCTACTTACCAGCTACAATCTAAATACCTATCCTTATATCCACAAATGAATGTAGCTGATCAAAGAAGCTTATTTTTTTGTGCCAGGCTAAAACCATTGTAGGAATCCATGTGCTCTCAACGAACAGGATGGTGTCTAACCCCAAATTGATATTTCCACAATACAAGCCCTATAATTAAGGCTCAGGGAACATCAAATAAAAGGGGTGGTAAAATTGTAAGAGCTAGAGGAGCAGAAAGCCTGCTTCGAGATCTTGTCTTACATGTGTGATAGGGAGCTTCACTCACAAAGTCTTACCACTGTGATCATCCAAACATATGTGCACAATTACAACTCAAGTTGACATCCCTTTGTGGATAAGAAAGATGAAAGACATCATAAGTCTCCATTCCTAGATGAAGATCTATAGGGAACTAATGGCTGTTAAGAGAGAGAAAATCAGCCTTCTTAAGGTATATGTCCCTGATAGGTCATCAACACTAAAAAAAAGAGGTCTGGGTTGGAGTGTGGGGCATGAGAAGAGTAGGAGTAGGGAGAAGGAATAGAAATGTTATAAAAACAGCATTCATGTATAAAATACACAAAAGTATAAAAATTTATAATTTGCTCACTTGTAGTGAGATTTATACAGCTACCTACATTTACTAGAAACTCACTATATTGCAGTTTAACAAGAATTGATTACTTTATGTAATTACTCCAATAAACATGGTTTCTGCTAAAGGGAAAAAAGGAAAAGGGAAGTTGAAGGGTTTTCTGGGAGTAACTGGGTAGCAGTCTATGTAACAAGAGATACCATACATGGAAGGGCATGGAAACAAGGGAACATCAGGCATCTCATTATTAGGATTCTGTGTGTCTCCATGCTGAGAATGTGACTTTGGACAGAGGTTTGAGAGACACTCACCTGCTATTGCTATTCTCCTTACAAATAAGCTTTATGTGCACCATAGCATCTGAGCAACATGTTGCTCAAAGGAGAAGGTGTGTTTCCTGTGTTGTCTTCTCTGATGAAACTAAACTGCAGACTCCTTTCAATTTTGTTTCATAGAAGTAGAAAACATAGAAAAAATAGATATTATGTTCTGTATACTTCTAAGTCTCAAATGATTGAAATAAATGATGCCAAAAATTTTTCACTTCTAATCTTCATAATGAATTCTAATTTATTTCTTTGAAGAAATAGTAGTTCGTCTTCCATTTTTAATCTGTGCATAAACACATGAACTTTGTGGTGGCAGTTAAAAATAATTAACCAAATATATACAACTTATTTGGGGAGAGTTTTATTAATATGCAATTCATATAATGTATAATTTATCTACTTACAGTGTAGGATTAAATATTCTTTAAACATGTTATGGTTTTTCAAAACACTCTTTTCCACTTAACACACACACACACAGAGTCACTAGAATTTCTATTGTTATATTTTTTTCTATTTTGGACTTCTGATATGGAGATGATCAGAAGGTAGTCTTTACTGCATTTTTTTCTAGTAAAATTAAGGTTTTCAATGTTCAAACATGTTGCAGCATGTACCAATGTTTCATCTATTTATATTAGTTAATATTTCATTAGGTTGATATAGCACACTGTACATATTCTCTTATTAAATGATAAATATTTGCATTGTTTCCTTGTTGGGCTCATGAAGAAAGTTGCTTTCTTCCTGAATGAGCTTGTGGGGGTGTTTGGTTAATTTAAATTGTTTATTAATACTTTATTCTCAGTGTGTAGACTAGATTGATTATCTTTAAGCTTTTCTCCTCCTACCTTAGCATCTTATGTTAAGATTACAGGTATGAACCACCACGCCCATTGTTATTTAATAATTGATATGTCCTTTGACCTTGTTTTTTAATTTTTTAAATTAAGTTATTCAGATTGCATCTAAATTGTTTTCCCCTCACTTGTATATCCTTCCGTTCCTCCCTCCTCCCACTTACACCCTATTCCCTTCCCCTAGGTCTATGACTGAATTGGACTTCCTCCCCAACCATACAGTCACAGGCCATCAATTCTCATCTTGCTTATCTTCTTCTCTGAGTGCCACCAGACCTCCCCACCAAGAGGAAGTGGTCAAATATGGTGCACCAGAGTTCATGTCAGAGTCAGTCCCCACCCTCCACACAACTGTGGAGAATGTCTCGTCCATTGCCCAGATCTGAGCAGGGGTTCAATGTTTACTACACGTCTTGTCATTGGTTGGTGCAGTAGACTGAGCAGATCCCCCTGGGTCCAGATCTGCCCATCATGATGTTCTTCTTGTAGGTTTCTAGCACCCTCTGGGTCCTTCTATTTCCCCATTATCCCATACTTCTCTCACTTAGAGTCCCGATAGGAAGTACTTACATCTATGCCAATCTCCTGGCAAGTGAAGACTTTCATTGGACATCCCTTTTGGGCTAGTGTCCAATTAAAAGTGAGTATATACCATGTGAATCTTTCTGAATCTGGGTCAACTCACTCAGTGTGAGCATTTCTAGTTCCATACATTTGTCTACAAATTTCAGATTTGCTTGTTTTTAATAGCTGAGGAAAATTCTATACTGTAAACATACCCCAGATTCTTTATCCATTCTTTGACTGCGAGACGTTTATGTTTTTTCCAGGTTCTGCATATTATGAATAAGGCTGCTATTAACATGGTTGAGCATATGTCCTTGTTGTGTGGTGGAGCATCTTCTTGGTATATTCCAAGTGGAATAGCTGGGTCTTGAGGTAGCCCTATTCGCAGTTTTCTGAGAAAGTGCCAGAGAGATTTTTAAAATGGTTGTACAAGTATGTATTACCACCAGAAAGGAAGGAGTGTTCCCCTTTCTTTAAATCCTCACCAGCATGTGCTGTCACTTGAATTTTTGGTTTAGCCATTTTAGTGGGTGTAAGATGGAACCTCAGAGTCATTTTTAATTGCATTTCTCTGATGACTAAGGATGTTCAGTATTTCTTTAAGGGTTTCTCCGAGACTTGATATTCTTCTGTGGAGAATTCTGTTTAATTCTGAGCCCCTTTTCTAAATTGGGCTATTTGGTTTGGTGGTGTTTAATTTCTTGAGTTCTTTATATATTTTGAATATTAGAACTTTGTCAGATGTAGGGCTAGTGAAGATCTTTCCCCAGTCTGTAGGCTGTCACTTTGTTCTGTTGACAGGGTCTTCTGCCTTACAGAAGCTTTGAAGAGGTCCCATTTATTAACTGTTGACCTTAAGGCCTGGGTTGTTGGGGTTCTGTTCAGGAAGTTGTTTCCTGTGTCACTGTGTTCCAGGCTCTTCTTCACTTTTTCTTCTAACAAATTTAGTGTCTCTGGTTTTATGTGGAGATCTTTAATCCACTTGGACATGAGTTTTGTGCATGGTGATAAATATGGGTCTACTTGCATTTTTCTACATTTAGACTTCCAGTTAGACCAGCACCATTTGTTGAAGATGCTACCCTTTTTCCATTGAATAGATTTGGTTTTGTTATCAAAAATCAAATGTCCGTATATGTGTAAATTCATTTCTGGGTCTTTGACTCAATTCTATTGATCAACCACAACTATTGCTCTGCCAACCTGGCACATGCCTACCTGTTCATGGCGAGTGATATCTTTGATATGTTCTTATATTCTGTTTGCAAATATTTTATTGAGTATTTTTTGTGTCAATGTTCATAAGAAAAATTGGTCTGTAATTCTTTTTCTTTGCTGGGTCTTTGTGAGATTTAGATATCAAAGTGATTGTGGCCTCATAGGATGAATTTGGCAATGCTCTACCTGTTTCTATCTTTTGGAGTAGCTTGAAGAATATTGATATTAGCTCCTCTCTGAGGGTCTTGTAGAATTCTGCACTGAAACCTTCTGGCCCTGGGCTTTTGTTTTTTCCTGTTGAGAAACTATTAATGACTGCTTGTAGTTCTACAGGAGAAATAGGACTATTTAGTTTGTTTATCTGATCTTGATTCAATTTTTGCAGGTGGAATTGATAAAAAAAAATGTCCATTTCCCATAGATTTTCAAATTTTGTGGCATATATGCCTTGGAAGTAGGATCTTATGATTTTTTATATTTCCTCAGTGTCTGTTGTTATGTCTCTCTTTTCATTTTTGACTTTGTTAGTTTGGACAGTGGCTCTCTGCCTTTTTGTTAATATGACTAACAGTTTGTCTATCTTTGATTTTCTCAAAGAACCAGCTCCTGGTTTTCTTGATTCTTTGAATTGTCCTCTTTTTTTCTAATTTATTGAGTCCTTTGTAACTGGAGAATTTGTTTCAATATGAAAACAGTAGGATGCACTATTTGTTTTAATTTAAGACAGGACTTAAAACAATATTCTACATTTGGATATTACCATTGAGAAACTCTGAGACCATATAGACATTTTTGGTAATTCTATGCCACTTTAAATGAATAACTATTTTTTAATCCCAAGTGTCTTTAGTATATTATCCAAAAATGTTAAAATTGCATTCCAAAAAATCTTTCTAGGATATACATCAAGTTCTTTGTTATATCTTAGTATGTTTTTATTTTTCATGTATTAATTTTATTGTACTTTCTACTCTAACACTAGCTCTTAAATTTTTAATAAAAAATGTATACAATATACTCTTATAATATTCTTTCCCCACCACCAATTCCTCTCAGATTTTCCCTATCATTTCTACCATTCAAATTCATGTTCTGTCTTGCTCTTTATAAAAATGCAGCCAAAAAAGTGCAGCCAAAAATTAAATAAACATGCACAAAAGAAAAAAATTAAAAATTAAGAAAGCATGAGGTCCATTTTCTGTTGGACAACTACTTTTGAGCATGAGACCTGCCTGTAGAGTGGTTCACATAACTAGTGAGAGGAGCCTTGAAGGAGGAAAAGAAATCTCCCAAAGAGATAAAGGAAAATACTTTAAAACAGATAAAGGAATGGAATATATCCCTTAAACAATTACAGGAAAACACAATCAAATGGGAGAAATTAATAAAACTATTCAAGATCTAAAAATGAAATTAGAAACAATAGAGAAAACATAATCTGAGGCAATCCAGTAGTTGAAAAACTGAGGGAAGAGAATAGGAACTGCAGATACAACAAACACCAATGAAATACAGTAGATGGAAAAGATAATCTCAAGTGTAAAAGATACTTTTAAATAATCTATACATCAGTCAAAGGAAATGCTAAATATTAAAGAGTTTGTGATACAAAACATCCAAGAAATTTTGGACACTATAAAAAGACCAAACTTGAGAATAATAGAAATAGAAGGAGGAGGATTCCAACCTCCAGAGCCCAAAAAACATTTTCAACAAAATCACAGAACAAAACTTTCCAGACCTAAAGAAAGAGATGACTAAAAAAATACAAGAAGCCTACAGAACTACAAACAGATTGGACCAAAAAAAAAAAAAAAATGCCAAATAATAATCAAAACACTAAGTATACAGAACAAAGAAAGAAAAATTAAAGGCTACAAGAGAAAAAGCCAAAGTCACATATAAAGGCAAACCTATCTCAATTATACCTGCCTTCTCAAGAGGGACTATGGAAACCAGTGGACCTGGACAAATGTCATGCAGAAACTAAGAAATCACAGCTGCCAACCCAGACTACAATACACAGCAAAAGTTTCAGATAACAAAGATGGTGAAAACAAGATAATACATGATAAAACCAAGTTTAAATAGTACCTAGCCACAAATCCGGCCCTAACGAAGATACTAGAAGGAAAATTCTAGGCCAAGGAGGCTAATTATACAAAGGAAAACACAGGAAATAAATAGCCCCATACCTTAAAATCAAAAGACAGAACACATAAACACATACTCTATGACCATGAACATCAAAAGATAGGAACTAATAATCACTGGACATTAATATCTCTCAATATTAATGACCTCAATCCCACAATAAAATGATACAGGTAAACAGAATGGATGTGAAAACAGGACCTATTGTTCTGCTTCATTACAAAAATACACATAGACATTACCTCAGAGTAAAGGACTGGAAAAAGGTATTCCAAGTAAATGAACCCATCATCAAAGGGAAAATACACCAAGATGATGCCTCAATCCTGACTATCTACACTCCAAATGCATAAGCACCCACATTCTTAAAGCAAACATTACTAAAGTTTAAATTACACATTGAACCCCACACATTAATAGTGAGAAACTTCAACACCCTACTCTCACCAAGGGACAGCTCATAGACTTAAACTAAATAAAGAAGTAATGACACTAATAGAAATCATGAATCAAATGGACTTAACAGATATCTACAGAACTTTTCCCCAAAAAACAAAAGAATATGCCTCTTCTCAGTTCCTCATGGAACTCCAAAATTGACCATATACCTGGTCACAAAGCAAACCTCAACGGATACAAGAAGATTGAAATAACCTTTTGCACCTTATCAGTTCATCAAGGATTAAAGCTGGATTTCAACGATAACAGACACAACAGAATATTTACAAATTCATGGAAACTGAACAACTCCCTACTCAATGACCTCTGAGTCAGAGACCAAATAAAAAACAAAATTAAAGACTTTCTAGAATTCAATGAAGATGAAAGCAGAACATAATCAAACATATGGAACAAAACTAAAGGAGTGCTAAAGAGAAGGTTCATAGCATTAAATACTTTCATAAAGAAATTGGAGGGATCTCACACTAGGAATTTAACAGGATACCAGAAAGCTCTAGAGAAAAAAAAAATTAACAAACACACCCAAGAGGAGTAAACAGCTGGAAATCATCAAAGTCAAGGGTGAAATCAATAAATTAGAAACAAAGGGAACAATTCAAAGAATCAACAAAACCAAGAGCTGGTTCTCTAAAAGAAAAAAATCAACAAGATAAACAAACCATTAGCCATATGAATTAAAAGGCAGAGAAAGAATATTCAAATCAACAAAATCTGAAATGAGAATGGAGACATAGGAAAGACACTGAAGAGATCCAAAGCATGATTAAGTCTTACTTCAACAGTTTACATACCACAAAATTTGAAAATCTAAATGAAATTGATATTTTTTTCTTGATAGATACTACTTACCAAAAGTTGAATCAAGATCAGGTAAACAAAGTAAATAGTCCTTTATCTCCTAAGGAAATAAAAGCCATAACTAAAAGTATCACAACAACAACAACAAAATCCCAGGACTAGATGGATTTAGTGCAGAATCCTACCATACCATCAAGAGCTAATAATAATATTCAAACTGTTCCACAAAATAGAAACAGAAGGAACGTTGCCAAACTCATTCTGTGGAAATTATAGTAACCTTGATACCAAACCACACAAAGACCCAACAACAGCAACAAAGAGAGAGAGAGAGAGAGAGAGAGAGAGAGAGAGAGAGAGAGAGAGAGAGAGAATTTTAAACCACAAGTAACCATCCCAGGCATGCAGGGGTGGTTCAAGATATGGAAACCATATGATTTTTTCCTTCCCCAACAGCTTTCAATTTGTAAGAGCTTTCAATTATGAGCAAAACTTTGTGCATACTTCCCTTCTTTGCATTAGGATTTTCTGTGACTAGAACTTATGCAGGTCTTGTGCAAGCTATTCCGGACTCTGTGAGTCCATATCTATATCAACCCTGTTTGTCTCAAAGATGGTATTCCCTTTGAGCCACAGCCTGTGGCTCTTACAATCATTTTTCTCTCTCTTCTACATGGATCTGAGTTTTGGGGAAATGTGTTATAAAGACTGTACATTAAGTGCTGAGTGTTCCAAAGTCCTTAATTCTTGAAGTATTGCTCAATTGTGGATCTCTATGTTAATTATGATCTACTACAAGAAGTTTGTCTGATGAAAGTTGAGTGAGCCACTGACCTATGTCATTATGGGTTGGGTTTTTATTTGTTGCTATTGTTGTTTGGCTGGTTCATTGGTTGACTCATTGGTTTTTAATTTATTTTGGTTTTTGTTATGCTCATTTAAAAAAATAATAGTAAAAGGATTTCTCAAGTTCTTTGGTTCACTGGTATTGTTAGATAATGGTTCAGTCTCATGGATCAACCCTTAAACCCCATTTTAAAAGTATCAAAATTATCTTATTAATCATCTTGTTAACCATGTTTTAAATTTAGTTTATTTGATATTACTAATATTTTTGTTTATTACATTGGTATTTATTTTTCAATGGCTCTGTATCACTGATGTTTCTAAAGGAATGATAATTGCAAATGATAAAGCCAGTCTTGACACATGGGTCCAATACAGAACATTAGCACATTATATTTACATTAATGTCTTGGTACCTCTAGAAACCTTCACCACATAATATACTCAATTATCCTTTGAAACCACTGAGAATCTGTGAAGGGTACATGATGCAAGCCAGGATTCCTGCATGCCGTTCAAAATGGGAAGGGGAAAAAAGGATACAGTCTCATGAGGTAAAATCTAGAGGACTTTATGAGTCTAAATTACTTATGGACAGATAATTGGATTCTTCTACATAGAGGCATAAAATGATAGAGAATCAGGGAAGATTTAAGACAAGCAACATAGAGGAGATCCAAGATGGTGGCGAGCAGTGTGGACCGCATTTGGAGGCTCCAGTGAACAACTCAGGGAATTGCACAGATTTCTGAGCCAGGAACACCGAGGTCCGAACATCACGGCAGCGGGAGTGCTCCACGGTTCGGAGGGACCAGGGTGCAGAGGATCTGTGTGCCCCTGCACACAGGAGGAGCGGGGTCTTTCTCTGATTGCAGCGGCAGCGGCAGAGGCAGCAGCACCAGCGGCACCAGCAGCGGCGGCTGAGGTTTGCAGCTCATAGCCTTCCGGTGGAGGCGATCGGTGTGGTGGCTGGTGGGAATTGCTGCGGGAGAGGGGACTCGGGGCAGGATTTGGGTCGCGTGGAGCCTTTGGACCCAGACTGGACTCGGCGGACAGTTCGGCCCCAGAGTCCCGGGTACCTGCCCGGCCCAGCAAGCAATTCTGCCTGAGGCACTAACTCAGCATGGCCACAGGTCCCCTGCTGTGGCGCAGGCTTAGTTGAGCTCGCAGCTCCACACTAGGCACCACCTCAGCTCAGCGGCAGCTCCCCTGCGGTGAACAGTCTGGGCGGAGCACTTGGTTTCACCACAGGCGCTAACTCAGAGCAGCTGCAGTTCTCCTGCTGTGGCGCAGGCTTGGTGACATGCTCAGTTCCATCCTAGGCACCACCTCAGCTCAGCGGCAGCACTCCTACGGTGACACAGTCTGGGCGGAGCACTTGTTCCACCACTGGCGCTAACTCAGAGCAGCCGCAGTTCTCCTGCTGTGGCGCAGGCTGGACAGAGCTCTCGGTTCCACCAGCTCTAAGACTCTGGTTGGACACAGTGTGCAGTTTGAATCCAGAATTCCTGGCTGAGATTGGTGGTCAGTTCGGGCCCTGAGTCAATAACTGACCACAGCACGCACTTTGGGCCAAAAGGCCCTAGCGGAGCTTGGTGCGTAGTCCCAGACCAAAAATTCTGGCTGGACCCTGTGTGCATTTTGGGCCCAAAATCCCTATCTGAGCATGGCAGACGGTTCAGGCCCTGAGAATCTAGCTGAGTTCTGCCCGTGGTTCGGTCCCAGTGCTCCTGGCTGGACTTGGCAGGGAACACAGAAGGCTGTGGATACCTTGGCCTGACCCAACACTCATTCAGAGACCCAGAACAATTGCAGGATCCACAGCAGAGGGGGACTGAGGATCACTGGCTGTGAGAGACCAGAACAACAGGGCTAACCTCCTAACATCCACACCAGTGAAGCTTTGAGCTCGCAGCCTAGGGAAATCGTGAGAAAACAAGTGAATCTATCGTCAGACACCCTCCATTCAACTCTGGAAGCTACCCAACAAAAACAAAGATGGCAAGATGTCTAAAGGACAACGAAAAAGCATACGCAAAAAACCCCAAAACAACATGGCTTCTCCAGTTTCCAGCTATCCCAAAGAAAACAACCCAGAGAACTCAAATACAACGGAAATACAAGAAAATGACCTCAAATCCTTAGTAATGAGGATGATTATGGAGGAAACAAATAAAATTCGTAATCAAATGCAGGAAGACGCAGACAAACATGTGAGAGACATAAAAGAAGCACATAGAGTGGAACTGGAAAAATTGCAGGAAAATGCAAACAACCAGATGAAAGAAATAAATAAAACGGTTCAAGCTCTGAAAACCTATAAAGAGGCAATGGAAGAAACTCAGGAATATACAAAAAATCAGATGAAAGAAATCAAAAAATCAGTTCAAGATCTGAAAATGAAAATGGATTCAATGATAAACACACAGACAGAAGAAAAATGAGAACGTGAGACCTCAGAGAAGAAGGCGAGCAACAAAGAGGTGAGCTTTTCTAACAGAATCCAAGAGATGGAAGAACGAATCTCAGGTCTAGAAGATACAATCACAGATATTGAATCAACCATTAAAGAAAATGCCAAATCTGGAAAACTCCTGACACAAAACATCCAAGAAATTAAGGACACCATGAAAAGAAGAAATTTGCGGATAATAGGCATTGAAGAAAGAGAAGACATCAGACTCCAGGGCCCAGAAACTATTCTCAACAAAATCATAGAAGAAAATTTCCCCAATCTAAAGAAAGAGATGCCTATAAAAATACAAAAGGCCTACAGAACACCAAATAGAATTGACCAGAAAAGAAAAACTGCCCGCCACATAATAATCAAAACACAAAACATGCAGAACAAAGAAAAAATATTAAAAGCTGCAAGGGAAAAGGGCCAAATAACATTTAATGGTAAACCTATCAGAATTACACCCGACTTCTCAGCAGAGACCATAAAAGCCAGAAGGGCCTGGACAGAGATCCTGCAAAACCTAAGAGAACACAGATGCCAGGCCAGACTACTTTACCCAGCAAAATTATCAATAACCATTGATGGAGAAAACAAAATATTCCATGACAAAAACAAATTCAAACAGTACCTATCCACAAACCCAGCTTTACAGAAGGTACTAGAAGGAAAACTCCATCCCAAAGGGTCAAGCTACAACCAAAACTACCCACGAAATAGATAACTATCCCATGGCAAAAACACAACTACACAAACGCTCGACTGGAAACAACATCAAAATTAAGACTCTTAACAGTCACTGGTCATTAATATCTCTCAACATCAATGGCCTCAATTCTCCAATAAAAAGACACAGACTAACTGAATGGGTACATAAACAAGATCCAACATTCTTCTGCATCCAAGAAACACATCTCACCCATAATGAAAGGCATTACCTCAGGGTAAAAGGTTGGAAAAAATATTCCAAGCAAATGGTCACAAGAAGCAAGCAGGTGTAGCCATTTTAGTATCGAACAAAATAGACTTTCAACCAAAATTAATCAAAAGGGATGAGGAAGGACACTTCATACTCATCAAAGGTAAAGTCAACCAAGATGACATCACAATTCTGAACATCTATGCTCCCAATACAAGGGCACCCACATTTGTAAAAGATCTCCTAAAAAGCTTAAACCACACATCGATCCCACACAATAATAGTGGGAGACTTCAACACCCCACTCTCACTGAAGGATAAGTCATTGAAACAGAAACTAAGCCGAGAAATAACATCATTAACCAATGCCATGGGTCAAATGGATCTAACAGATATCTATAGAACCTTTCACCCAAACAAGAAAGAATACACCTTCTTCTCCGCACCCCATGGAACCTTCTCCAAAATTGATCACATCGTAGGTCACAAAGCAAGCCTCAATAGATACAAGAGGATTGAAATAATACCTTGTATCCTATCAGATCACCATGCTCTTAGGCTGCAATTCAACAACAACAGAAATAACAAAAAGCCTACACGTACGTGGAAACTAAACAACTCTCTGCTAAATGACACCTGGGTCAGGGAAGAAATAAAGAAAGAAATCAAGGAGTTTCTGAATTTCAATGATAATGAAGAAACAACATACCCAAATTTGTGGGATACATTGAAAGCAGTGCTAAGAGGAAAATTCATGGCACTAAGCGCCTTTAAAAGAAATTGGAAACATCGCACATAAGCATCTTAACAACACAACTGGAAGCCCTAGAAAAAAAAAAAGAAGCAGAAACACCCAAGAGGAGTACATGCCTGGAAATAATCAAACTCAGGGCTGAAATTAACAAATTAGAAACTAAGAAAACAGTCCAAAGAATCAACAAAACCAAAAGCTGGCTCTTTGAGAAAATCAACAAGATAGACAGACCATTAGCCAAACTAACTAAAAGGCAGAGAGACAGTATTGAAATCATCAAAAACAGAAATGAAAAGGGAGACATAACAACAGACACTGAAGAAATTCAAAGAATCATAAGATCCTACTTTGAAGGCATATATGCCACAAAATTTGAAAATCTAAGGGAAATGGATGATTTTCTTGAACAATTTCACTTGCCAAAGTTGAATGAAGAACAGATAAACAAGCTAAATAGTCCCATTTCCCCTACAGAAATAGAAGCAATCATCGATGGTCTCCCAACCAAAAAAAGCCCAGGGCCAGATGGTTTTAGTGCAGAATTCTACCAGACCTTTAAGGGCGAGCTAATACCGATACTCTTCAAGCTACTCCAAAAGATAGAAATGGATGGAAAATTACCAAATTCATTCTATGAGGCCATAGTCTCATTGATACCTAACCTCACAAAGACTCAACAAAGAAGAGAATTTCAGGACCAATTTTCTTATGAACATAGATGCAAAAATACTAAATAAAATACTTGCAAAACGAATACAGGAGCGCATCAAAGATATCATTCATCATGACCAAGTAGGCTTCATTCCAGGCATGCAGGGATGGTTTAATATACGGATATCCATCAATGTAATCCACCATATAAACAAACTGAAAATAAAAAACCACATGATCATCTCCTTGGATGCAGAGAAAGCATTTGATAAAATTCAACACCAATTCATGTTTAAAGTTTTAGAGAGATCGGGGATACAAGGCATTTTACTCAACATAATAAAGGCTATATACAGCAAGCCAATAGCCAAAATCAAAGTAAATGGTGAGATACTCAAGGAAATTCCTCTCAAATCGGGAACAAGGCAAGGCTGCCCGCTCTCTCCATATCTCTTCAATATAGTACTCGAAGTTCTAGCCAGAGCAATAAGACAACAAAAGGAGATCAAGGGTATCCAAATGGGAAAGGAGGAAGTCAAATTATCCCTATTTGCAGATGATATGATAGTGTACAAAAGTGACCCTCAAAACTCCACCAGAGAACTCCCTAAAGCTGATAAACACCTTCAGCAAATTGGCTGGATACAAAATTAACTCAAAAAAGTCTGTAGCCTTCCTATACACAAATGACAAGCTTGCAGAGGAAGAAATTAGGAAAACCACACCCTTCACATTAGCCACAAGCAATATAAAATATCTAGGAGTTACCCTAACTAAGCAAGTGAATTACTTGTATGAAAAAAATTTCAAAACTCTGAAGAAAGAGATTGAAGATGACCTGAGAAGATGGCATGATCTTCCTTGCTCATGGATCAGGAGAATTAACATAGTAAAAATGGCCATCCTACCAAAAGCAATCTACAGATTCAATGCAATCCCTATCAAAATAACTACACAATTTTTTAAAGACATTGAAAGTTCAATTCTGAACTTCATATGGAAAAACAAAAAACCCAGAATCTTGTACAATAAAAGGTGCTCCGGAGGAATCTCCATACCTGATCTCAAACTGTACTATAAAGCAATAGTAATTAAAACAGCATGGTACTGGCACAGCAACAGGCTGGTTGATCAGTGGAATCGAATCGAAGACCCAGATATGAATCCACACACATATGGTCACTTGATTTTTGACAAAGAAGCCAAATCCATTCAATGGAAAAAGGGTAGCATCTTCAACAAATGGTGCTGGTCTAACTGGAGGTCTATGTGTAAAAAAATGAAACTGGACCCATATTTGTCACCTTGCACAAAACTCAAATCCAAGTGGATTAAAGACCTCAACATAAAACCAGAGACACTAAGCCACTTAGAAGAAAAAGTGGGAAAGAGCCTGGAACATATTGGCACAGGAGACAACTTCCTGAACAGAACACCAACGGCCCAGGCCTTAATGTCAACCATTAATAAATGGGACCTCATGAGGCTGAGAAGCTTCTGTAAGGCAGGAGACACTGTCAAGAGAACAAAGCGACAGCCTACAGACTGGGAAAAAATCTTCACCAACCCTACATCTGACAAAGGTCTAATATCCAAAATATATAAAGAACTCAAGAAATTAAACACCACCAAACCGAATAACCCAATTGAGAAATGGGGCTGGGAATTAAACAGAGAATTCTCAACAGAGGAGTATCAAATGGCTGAGACACACTTAAAGAAATGCTCAACCTCCTCAGTCATCAGGGAAATGCAAATCAAAACAACTCTGAGATTCCATCTTACACCCATCAGAATGGCTAAGATCAAAAATTCAAGCGACACCACATGCTGGTGAGGATGTGGGGAGAGAGGAACACTCCTTCATTGCTGGTGGGAATGCCAACTAGTACAGCCACTTTGGAAATCTATCTGGTGCTATCTCAGTAAACTTGGAATAGGGCTTCCTCAAGACCCAGCTATTCCACTCCTTGGAATATACCCAGAAGATGCTCCAGTACACAACAAGAAAATTTGCTCAACCATGTTCATAGCAGCCTTATTCATAATAGCCAGAACATGGAAACAGCCTAAGTGTCCCTCAGTAGAAGAGTGGATAAAGAAACTGTGGTACATATACACTATGGAATACTACTCAGCTATTAAAAACAAGGAATTCCCGAAATTTGTGGATAAATGGATTGAGCTAGAAATGATCATAATGAGTGAGTTAACCCAGAAGAAGAAAGAATCAAATGGTATATACTCACTTATATCTGCATACTAGGCCAAGGGACATGTCCCACAAAAGCCTTCACTTACCAGGAAACTGGGACAGAGGGGAAGGCATCCTATTGGGACTCTAAATGAGAGACGCATGGGAGAACAGCAAAATAAAAGGATCCAGAGGGTCCTAGAAATCTACAAGTAGAACAATATGATAGGCAGATTTGGGCCCAGGGGTCCCACTCAAACTAAGGCACCAGCCAAGGACAATACAGGAGGTAAACTTTAAACCCCTTCCCAGATCTAGCCAATGGTCAGAATATTCTCCACAGTTGAGTGGAGAGTGTGATACGACTTTCTCACGTACTCTGGTGCCTCACATTTGACCATGTCCCCTGGAGGGGGAGACCTGGTGGCACTCAGAGGAAGGACAGCAAGTAGCCAAGAAGAGACTTGATTCCCTATGAGAATATATAGGGGGACGTAATCCCCCTCAGGAACAGTCATAGGGGAGGGGAATAATGGGAAAATGGAGGAGGGGGAGGAATGGGAGGATACAAGGGATGGGATAAACATTGAGATGTAACAAGAATAAATTAATAAAAAAAAGAAAGAAAGAAAGAAAGAAAAGAAAGAAAAAAATGCAAAAAAAAAAAAAAAGACAAGCAACATATATTCAAAGACATCGATTTATAGCTGTATATTGTGCTATCATATTCACAGTGGGGAAGTAAGATTTGGGAATGTCTTTAAGAAGAAAGTTAAGACAAAATAACTAAGGCTCAAGATACCACAGACATTCAAGTTAAAGACAACCATAAATATTTTCTTCAAAGATGCTTTGAAACTTTACTTGCTTCAGTCTTGTCAGAGGAATGCCAGTTAACTCATATCCAACCATTCCACTCTTCAATACATTTCCAAGTTTAAGCACAGACTAATCTATTGGCTCCCTTAAGAAGAAAACCAGAAAGTTTTATAAGCTGGACTAGTGGAAATGCTTGCCTGTGTTATCAGTCCAAGATATCTCAAATATGGGATTTCTCAAGACTCTACAAATGATATTTAGAAAGCATTTGCTTCTTGAAAGTTCCATGTAGTGTCTAGAAAATGAAACAAAAGAACACTGTTGAACTTTCGATTGTTTATCCAAAATTTCCAAATCAAATTATAGTTTTCCTTTTCTCCCTATGATACACAAGCAGCAGGGTAGGCAGACAGGATGAATAGAAAGTCAGTGGCCGTAGGGATAACAGCAGGCAGGACAGGCTCATAAAACAGGCTGCCTGCCATATGTGGTCATCTGGCAACCCCACAGAATCAGTCAAACAAAGACAAGCACCTTTGATCCACTTGAAAGGCTGGGGATGTGATTTACAAACTTGGGTGACCTTTTCCCTTTTCAGCCTCAGTGGCTCCCTGGTCCTTTTAATGTCATCTTTTTCTCTAAAATTCCATCTGGCTTTTGACAAACCCATGTGGTCTTTGTGATTTCACTATCTTCTTTCTTGTCTGTTAAGCAGGATCAGAGGATACATTGCCATTTTTGTAAACATGGTTCTGCAAACTGACTTTAAAAAGGCAACTGGAGAGCCAGATATAGCTTTTCAGAGAAAAGGAAAGACAGTTGCTGAATGCTGTGAAAATGGACTTGAAAAAATATACATTTTTTTCTGTACATACAGTGCTAAATTTAAATGCACGAGGACATATAAACTTTAAACTAAATATTATTCCAATTCACTTCCAAAGATTTGGTAGTCTGTACGTTTTTTATCTTAATATCTGTTTCTAAAATAAAATATGAAAACACTTAGCATACTTAAACAACTTCATCACACATATAAAATGGAGATGTTGAGGGAAGTGGCAGTGTGTGCCTGATGTCCTAGCTAGGCAGAACACTGATACAGGAATACGGGTTTCAAAACCTGCTGTTTTGAGAAATATAACAGGATCTTATTGTTAATAAAAGTAGTCAGTTAGAGATGTTCATGGTTTCAGTAATCAGACCTTAAAATCATTTTGTAAACATAATGCATTAATATAAAAACTGTACATAAGTTTTCATATATAATACTTGTTGCAGGAGGTATTATAGATCAATAACACACATATTTTTATATTAGACAATTGTACCTAATTGTCTATTATAGTTTATGCCACATTATACACTATTAACTTCAATAAGCTTAGCACTCACTTTTAACTGGAATATTCAAGACATCTGCTTATTCAATAACATGAATAAAAATCAAAATAGTTTACAATACAATAGAAATATTGTAAAAATGATATTCTGATTCCATACAACTTAAAATTGTCCTTAAGAGAACATAGCCAGTGTCAACACTGGCCCACTTTCAACTGTTTAGATCTTACTAAAGTGGACAAATAGATATCTTAAGTTTCTTTTCAACTTAGAAAGACAGTTGAAACAGTTATTTTTAAAAGTCAATGCTGCTTATTTTCAGTAAGCATTATTTTGACAGAAAACTTCCAAATTATTCCTTTTCAGGCTTGCTTTACCTGCCTTTACAACAGAACCAAATGAAAGAGCTAACCTCCTGACAGCATAATGGGACTTATTTACCTTACACTTGCATGTGAGTCACTCATGCATGACCATAGGAATGTAAAAGGAAAACTACTGAACCTCCTAAATGTTTTTCTTTTCCTGACATATTAGTAGACCATCCACTATCCTTATCCTTACCAGATTATATAATGCCCAATGCAATGTTTGTGTTTGTTTTGCAGCAGGGTTTCTCTGTGTAATGGCCCTGGATGTTCTAGAACTCTTTGTAAGCCAGGCTGGCCTCAAACTCACAGAGGTTCGCCTGCCTCTGCCTCCTGAGTTCTGGGATTAAAGGTGTGTGCCACCATCCAGCTTTCCATTGATCTTTCTAGACAAAGCAATAGGCTTATCTCTGTCTCTATCTTTAACACTGATTGGATCTTCATAAATCCTTTTGCAATTGTTCTGATAATTTCCAAACATACATAAAATTGGAGAAACCTTCTTAATCTTTTTGTATCATTTTGGCATAATTTCCTTGTTATAATTTTAGATTTTCTCAAGTTTTTACTCTATTTCTCCTTAGATTTATCTATAAACTTACATAATTGTCTTGCTTCAGTAATTTTGGAGGCAAATAACATTTTTTACACTTGATCCTATATTCAAACTAAATTCTTCTATAGAATTTACAATTCTAGTGAATAAATTTGAACTCTATAGTCTATAAAATAGAATCATTCTTACCTTTCATTCTTTTGTACCACATATTCAATCATTAATGGAGAAACTTCTTTGTTTAATGCAAAAAAAAAAAAAAAAAAAAAAAACAACAAAAAAAAAAAACAAGTGTCTTTCGTGTGTGAAGCCATAAATGGGGCATATGCATTGCACATCTTTCCTGCAAAGTTAAGAGAACATCATTGAAGATGATGAAAAATTGAAAGAGCTAGATGTTGTGATTAATTGAAGCTAAACAGGGCCTTTGGATATGACAAGAGTACTTTATTCATAAGCTCACAGCATCTGTGACTGCCTGCACAAGTCCTGGACAAGATCAAGCCCATGAATATTCCAGCATGAATAGGAATGAACTCATATGTCCCAACTCCCAATGTGAAACATTCTTTATAGTTGATGTTTATTGGGAGAAGCATCATTCTTTAAGAGTGTGTTCATGATAGGTTGAGAATTCTCTATTTGATAGTGTCACGTCTATGTATACAGAGGCAACACTGATTAGACTCACTGGGTTATAAAATCAGGGTCATAATTTGGAATGGGGACAGAGAGTTGAATGGTAGACTCAAGAAAAGATAGGGTAAGGTAACTAGATGAAATAAATATTATCAAAATACAATATTTGCATTATAAAATTGTCATAAAGTAATAAAAGTATTATATTAAAAAGAGAAGTATTATTTCTTTAACTGTATTGAGTATCAACCAGTCCTTAGCATATTACCTGCAAACATAACCCTAGCGAGTCCCTCCATTAGATTACTGTAATAGACTCCTTTTGATACTGTCGTTGTTCTGCTTTCATGATCACTGACACAGCAGACACTTTTGACCACAGCATCTTTCCCCAAACAGTACTCAAAGTTATTTTTATAAAATAATATTTGTGTCTCAGTTATCATCAAATAATTAAAACTCTATTATATTATTTTAACAATCTTCATAACTCAAGAATTGAGCACTTAACACTCTGTTGTTAACCCTCTAGGCTAATTTGGCTTCCTTCTAGTGTACATTTCAGAGATACTTTCATTTTGTTGCTTTTCTGATTCAGTTGCTCTCCTGATCTCTCCTGCACCTCTGTCCATGGCTAAATCCACTACTTTCTATTCTAACTACCCCGCAACCATTTGGCAGGAAGTCCAGCCCAATCTTCTGCTCAGCAATTGGCTGTAAGCAACTTTATTGGATTATCAGGGACAATTGGGGAGCAGTGTTTATACAACATGAGACAGGAGACTGTCAGAACAAGGATTCCAAACAGATGTCTGGGTGGGAAGAGATGAGAAATCAACATTTGAATTATACAATAACATTGTTCCTATAACTCCCCCGTTTAGTTTCATAAAAAATTCTTTCTTTTCACATAAAAAACTTTATGTAATAACAATAATTATGAAAATTATTAGGTAAAACTTACATTTGTATATTCGGCACCCTTAGATAAAGGATTTTACTATCTATCAGTTTCTATTTTGCTAAACAATTTAAATGTGAGATTATAACTATCTAGTCTTCAACCCCATCAGAGAATTAAGAAGGAACAAATATGACTTAATAAATATGTAGAAAGTGAAGGCAATTAGCTTTCAAAAGTTTATAAATGATAGAGATATTTAGATGGATGGAAAGTTACCCCCAAAATTTTTCATAACATTGGAGCATCATCTTTAACCTTCTTGATCAGAATGTCTGACAGAATTTTCTGTGATGCAGGAATTATAAAGAACTTGTATAACTTTTCCTTGCAATGCTCAGCCATTGACTTTTCCACATTCAGTTTGTGTAGTTTGGACAGTATGCTGTCTGTAATTGATGCAAGGGCATTTTCTCACTCAGTGGCTAAGTTGGCACCTGTGAAGTTTTTCAAGAACTTGGGTGCTGCCAAGAACATACCTGTCTTATTGTCAAAAAAACTCAATTTAATAAATCTTTAAATGCCATGTTCTGTAGATCTCTGAAGTTTTGAAAACCATATATCCATCAATGTTATCTGAATTGTTTGTTTCTCGTTCTTTTTATGTGTCAATCTAGAAACCATACTTTGTAGTTAACTAAATTAGTATATCACATGACCATGCATTTGATTGTCTGACTGCTAAAATGCATCTGATTACCCTAAACAGTAATAGCAGCTTTCAAAAGGATTTAAATTTAGCATTGCAGATTTAAGAATTACATAGGTACAATATCTTAACATGTTGTAACCAAATATAATATTAAATCTGTATTAATATACAAAGATCTATGCTAATGTAATATTTTGGTTTATTAACTCTCTTTGGTCTAAAATATATTCAATTATCCTTTTACTATAATTCTAATGACTAACCCCTTTAAAACATTAAAAATAGCTTTTATTCATAGAATGATCAAAAACCACCACATACCCTACCCCTAGGAAATGGGACATGGTTTTCTTAAATTGCTTTCTGCTGATTTGGGACATAGTTTTTCTTTTTGAGAGCCCAAGAAAAAAATGGGATATTCCCTCTCTTAAGAACCCTAGCTGTAGTTTTAAAAAATATATTTATATATTCACTTTACATCCTGGTCATAGCCCCATCTTTCATCATCTCCCAGTCCCACCCCACCTCTCTCTCCTCATTCCCCTTCCCCTATTCCACAGAAAAACTGACCCCCCTTTCTCATCCACCCCAGCTCCTCAAGTCATGCAAGAATTGAGCATGTCTTTTTCCCCTATGGCCTGGCAAGGCAGTCCCTCCAGGGAGAAGTAATCAAAAAGCTGGCAAGAGAGTCCATGTCAGAGACATCTCCTGTTCCCCTTACTAGACAATCCACATGAAGACTGGGCTGCCTAACAGCTGCATCTTTATAGGGAGCCTAGATCTAGTCCATGCAAGGATCTAGGTATTACTGTCTCATCAGGCCACTCTGGGTCCTGGTTAGTTGGCTCTGCTCATCTATTTGTGAAGTTCCTATCACCTCCAGATGCCTTTCTACTTCACCCACTTTTCCATATGAATCACTATGTATCACACCATGTTTGGCCGTGAGTCTCAGCATTGGTTTTGGGGCACTGCTGAGTGAAGCCTCTCAGAAGACAACACTGCTAGGTTCCTGTCTGTACATATAGCAAAGTATCATTAATAATGCATGGGTTGATTCTTTCTCATGAGGTATGTCTTGGGTTGGAGTAGGCATTGGTTTGACATTGATGCAATCACTGCTCAATTTGTTCTATCTTTATACCTTGTAGGCAGGGTGAATTTTGTGTTGAAGTCTTTGTGGATGGGTTGGTGGTCCCCTCCCTCTATTAGGAGAAGTGTCTAGTTAGAGGGTGTCATCTTCAGTCTCAATGGCTCCTGCTGCTAGGAGTCTCTGCTTGAATCCCTCTCATATCCTCTCAGGAGCCTACCTTGACTTAGGTCTCTACCTTGTTCCAGAGATGCCCCTGCCTATAGTTTCATTTACTTAACAAGTCTTCTGACCTTCTGCCCCCTCTGTCTCCACCCTAATATCTCTCTGCGCTTCCTCTCCTACCTTCTTCCCTCTCTTCAACCACTATCTCTGTCCATTCTGTTTCTCTTCTAAGTGAGATTTAAACATCCTCCCTAGGATCCTCCTTGTTACTAATCTTTCGGGCTATACATTGTAGTATAGTTATCCTGTTCTATATGACTAAAATCCACTTATAAATAAAGCCATACCATGTGTGCCTTTCTGGGTCTGGGTTACATCACTCAGGGCAATCTTTTCTATTTGCATCCATTTGCCTACAAATTTCATGATTTCTTTATGTTTAGTAGATGAGTAGGATTTCGTTGTGTAAATATACCACAGGTTCTTCGTCCTTTCTTCCATTGAGGGATATCTAGGTTGTTTTAAGTTTCTGTCTATTATGGATAAAGATGCTAGGAACATAGATGAGCAAGTGACCTTGTGGTGTGGTGGAACATTTTTTAGATATAGACCCAGGAGTGGTATAGCTGGGTCTTGAGATAGAACTATTCTCAATTTTCTGAGAATGCACCAGATTGATTTACAAAGCCCTAGCTATAGACATTTTCATGTCACAGTCAATTGCAGAGCTATTTCTATGTGTAGGGATCAGTAAATTACATTACCTATCCTGTTTTGTCTTTTTGGTTATTTTCATTCTGTATGCAACTAAGATCTTCAGAAGGTCTCCCCTGTCAAATATGATTTTTATCAATGTTCACTGGGTACATAGCTTTTTGTTTCCTTTGGAAACAAGAACATATCTTCCTCCTCAATGCAACATATTTCTTGTTCTCTATTTTGGAATTAGCACCTCCATATACAGATCTAACTCAGCTCTATTTTCTAAAACCAGCATATTTTTAGCTGATGAGCTACTTGTCTCATTTATAAATTTGAAAATCAATGAGTCATTATTTTATGTATTTTGGAGAGCTATTATATTTCCTCTTTGTTTTATGACCACCTTTTAAAAATTGATGTTTGATCTTTTTATAATTATATGACTATATGATTATAAGTTATATACAAGTTTCATGTCATAATGTCTAAAAAGTTTTTGCATTCCAATGATATACATTCTGAACCACTATCAACCCCCAATTGCAAAGGCAACTTCAAGGCAGTCACCATCTTTAACAAATGTGTAATCCTAGAATCATGCTTTCAAGAATTTAAGGCAAAAGCCTATTGAAATCCTAGATATGAACCTATGTCATGGTGCATATATTTCAGTTCTTCATGCCCTGCAAATTGGGGCGTAGAAGCTGCTGTATGATCTTGTTCTGAGGCAGCACTAACCAGGAACTGTATTTCTAATTTAGCATCTAAACTTTCATCCAGTGATTATACCTTAACAGCACACATATAATATCTAATCTGACCATGATGGCCTATAGGCAAAGCATTTTTATCCAGTATCTGAGTGAGCTGCCATGCAATTTCTTCAAGGCTTTGTGGAATTTTCTCATCTGGAACTATATTTTTTGGTGTTATTGTAAGTTCTAGATTGGATTTCTGTAAAGATTGCTCGTTTTGATTTAAAGATTCCTCAAACTCTTTTCTATGGTCTTTAGTTTAACATCTAATCTTTCAGTCTCTTCTTTCCCCAAAGCCTGTTTTATTCTGATTTCTCCCAAAGAGAATATACAAAACTATCATTGTCATTGAAAAAAATTATTTGTATGCTAAGAGAAACAAGCTCAAATGGAATCTAGAAGCACTGTGTCATTGTGTCTTCCTACATTTTCATCATGGAAAATAATCTTCTTCTTTAATCTAAAGACCTCTCCCTAAGGATTTTACTGTCTTATACTCAAACCAAAAATAATGCCTTAGGAATTCAGATGCTTAAAGCTTCTTCTGCCTCTGACTTGTGCTTCCAGGGAGAGGCTTTTTTTTTTTTTTTTTAACCTCCTTCAAGGATACTAACACCTCCCCTACCCTGGAAAGATACTGGGATCACAAGTGTTTACTCTTCTAGCCCTCAAAGTCAACCCCACAAGAGCCCCTTCTCAAAAGGATTTAACTTCCTGCCTTGGCTAGGAAACTCTGGCTTTGAGAAGTTTGCTTGTTTTAAAGAACCCCCTTTTTTTCTCTCAGCAAGAACTTTTAAAAAGAATTTTCTCTGCTTTGCCTGTCTTGGACTTGTTTCAGTTTTTGTTTTTCTGTAGCTAGTTGAAGACCTTGCTCATTTGCAGGGGCCGTATTCAGGAAGCTCTTGACTTAGAAATTGCGATTGCTCTCTTAATGAACAGAGCTAAAAAAAAAAAAAAAAAAAAAAAAAAAACTGCTTTCTATATTATTTAGATTCTTTGTAAGTTCTGGTTCCACGTGGTATGCTAAAGTGTTAAAGATATTTTTATAAAATTGTGTTTGTTTCTCAGTTATTCTCTTAACCTGGCTATCATCAAATAATTCAGACTTTATTACATAACTCAAGACTCTATTCTTAACCCTCTAAGATAATTTGGCTTCCTCCCAGTGTACATCCCAAAGATACTTTCACTTTGTAGGTTTTCCACTCCAGCTCCTCCCCAGATCTCTCCTTGACCTCTGCCCATGGCTATATCCACTATGTCTTCCTTTAACTCTTCCTCCATAGGCAGGCAGGAAGTCAAGCCCTATTCTCTCCCCTTCTCAGTGACTGGCTGTAAACAGCTTTATTGTCATACCAAGGGACAATTTGGGAGTAGTGTTTATACAGCTCTGAGACAAAAGATTCCCAGAACAAAGATTCCAACCATATCTGAGTAGGGGGATACAGAAATCAGAATTTGAATTATACAATAACCTTATGACTACAGTACTGTCTTCTGATCAATCTCCCCAAAGACTTTAATTCAAAATTCAAGGCATTCAGAAGACTTACAAAGACTTCATTACCCTTCTGTTCCACTTGGAGTTTTCTATTTCTGTCCAGTTATTCTTTGCTTGTCATCCTGTCCTCTGAAGCTCTTTAGAATCTCCAGGTACCTTCTCTTCTGTCTTCTCATTTTTTACTTTTTCCTTTGGAATGATGCCGTACCCATATCCTGGAAAAACAATATTTATTAGACTTAGCTTCTATGTCAACTTAACAACTCTATCTTTCCTTATTTCCTTCTGTAGACATCAAATCTATACCAGCACTCTGTTTCTGTATGTTATACTACACTTCTTGCCACTTACTTGAAACACACATAAACAAATCACACACACACACACA
Organism: Acomys russatus; assembly: GCF_903995435.1. Lineage (NCBI taxonomy): Eukaryota > Metazoa > Chordata > Mammalia > Rodentia > Muridae > Acomys > Acomys russatus. The sequence goes on along the minus strand of NC_067138.1, from coordinate 78,608,337 downwards.
CACACACACACACACACACTAAATATTTATACATAAAGAAGTATGTTTCTTCATTTACTATCATTCAAATTAGAGTCTTCCACATTAGCATGATCCAAATGCCAATCTCTTAAAATTTGGCTAGATAGAGAACCAGTGTTAAATGTCTTACGTGAACAATAATAAAGTCTACAGTTTGAACACACTTTATAGTTAGCAAATAGTGTAAAATCAGAAGAAACAGAATTGAAAGCATAAACTGAGACTGATGTTCTTTTCCCAGCAGAAGCAGGTTAATTTCTGTACATTCATGACTTCTGGATACTCTCTGCTCTGTATATCAGCAGCTCATTTTTATGAGTTGGCTTCTTGACAGCAGTTTGTAATGGGGACATGTCTTCCTTTTCAAGTAGTTGACCACACCTATTCTAGAGATTTTCTTCTCTTTTAAAGTGCACCTGAGTTCTAAGTCACTGTTAGAAACTGGCCCATGAGAGTAACAACAGTGTCTTATAACTCTCTTCATCCTCTTGGCCTCCTGATTCTTTTATCACTTTGGACTCCATCAGCCTGGCAATGTGGTACTAGACCCTTATTCAACTCCTTCATGCTGAAACTAACACTAAACAGAGAATTCAGAGTGTCATGTGAATTCTTGTAAGATTGTTTTCCCTTTTTAGTTTATCCTAGCCTTGTCTTGAATCTCATTCAAACTGAAAATTTCATTTAGAGTTCAAAATTTTAAAACTTGCATTTCATTACCATGAGATAATACTGGGGTTGAGGTTTAACAAAAAAGAGTTTGGTACAGTAGGAGAGGAGAGACAGAAAATACTCCAAAGTCCATTTTAAATACTCTCCACATATGTATAGACTAATTAGTTTTTAGTCCTGATTATGAAAAAAAAAAAAAAAAAAAAAAAAAAAAAAAAAAAAACCTTCTTTTTTCAGTGGAGAGCGTTTAATATAGAATTTCACAAGTGATCAAAATATAGCACATACATGTCTATACAGTGCACTAAGTGGGACAACTGTATCACATCCTGCCCCATGTGACTCAGAGAACACTATAGTGGAAGGAGGCAGAAGAAAAGGAGACTTTTTTTGTTTTTAAATCCAAACTAATGGGTTTTTCCATCTGAAAATTATTTAATTTAATTTCTTATTTAGTGTGTTTTACATTTAAATTGTTGTGATATTGCAAGAAACATTTAAGGGTAGCACTTACCATTTACTTTTATTCAGTGACTTTGCAAGTGAGGAAAAGCTAATATAAACTGTTCCATGTGCAAGAATAAAATAAAAGACAAAAAAAAAAAGAAGGCTTCCAGGAAAGAAAAATTTCAGTAAACTCAGAAGGCATGGTACAGGCACCATTTTGATACTATCCAAGACTACCTTTCATCTTAAATAAACAAGTATATGAGTACCATATATAGCATAGGTAATGAAATGCACATGAAGAAGCTGTTTTGACTGCAGCCTTCAGATTAAAGAATGACTTGATAAAAACATATTTCCTATCTTGGTGTGTCTAAAACTCTGAAAGTTTTCTTCAAGGCTGCCAAATACAAATAGCTAAAACCCTAAGAATGTGACATTTATATAATTCCTGATTGTGTCATGGTTCTTCTTATTATAGGTACTTTAGGATATATGTGCGTAATAATATATATATGTATGTATATATATATATATATATATATGTATATATATATATATAAAGAATGACTTGATGATGAATTGAGTATAATTCTCCTAAAATCCAACATCTCAGATTTATCTAAAGATTATATAGACTGTAATGATTAGCTGTAGGCCTGAACTTTAAAGTCACATTGGGTATGCAATCCTATACTTCACCATGTTGCCAAATTAGCTGTAAGGAGTTTTGACTCTCACCACATAGTACAGTACTGATCATGGTAGATATAGTTTTCAAAGGATGGCAGGTTTGTGACAACTAAATAAAGAGGTCAGGACTGGGAGCTACAGCTCACAATAACTGAAGATCACTAAGTGATCTTTCCAATGCATAATCAAAGCACAAAATATACAGAACAAAGAAAAAATATTAAAAGCAGCAAGGGCAAAGAGCCAAATAACCCATAATTGCAAACCTATCAAAATTACACATGACTTCTCAGCAGAGACCATAAACGCAAGAAGGGCCTGGACAGAGGTCCTGCAAACTCTAAGAGACCACAAATGCCTGGTCAGAGTACTATACTCAGTGAAACTATCAATAACCATTAATGGAGAAAACAAAATATTTCATGACAAAAACAAACTCAAACAGTACCTATCCACAAATCTGGCCTTACAGAAGTTACTAGAAAGAAACCTCCAACCCAAAGTGACAAGCTAGAACCAAAGTTACATGGGAAATAGATAACTACACCATCCCACAAACATAACCACACAAGCACTCTATTGCAACCAACATCAAAAACAAGGGACTTAACAGTCACTGGTCATTAATGTCCCTTAACATCAATGGTCTCAATTCTCCAATAGAAACGCACAGACAGAACGGATGCATAAACAAGACCCCGCACTCTGATACATTCAAGAAATGCATCTCAACCACAAGGATAGGCATTACCTCAGGGTAAACAGCTGGAAAAGGTATACCAAGCAAATGGACATAAGAAACAAGTTGGTATAGCCATTTTATTATCTAATAAAATAGACTTCCAACCAAAATTAATCAAAAGAGATGAATATAGTCACCTCATACTCATCAAAGGAAAAGTCAACCAAGAAGACATCACAATTCTAAACATCTATGCACCCAATACAAGTGAACCCACATTTGTAAAATAAATATTAAAGCTTAAACCGCATATTGATCCCCACACATTAATAGTGGGAGACTTTAACACCTCACTTTCAGCAAAGGATGGGTCAGCAAAACAGAAACTCAATCAAGAAATAAGGACACTAACCAAATGCATCAAATGGATCTAACATATCTACAGAACTTCTCACCCAAACATAAAGGATTATACCTTCTTCTCAGCACCCCATTGAACCTTCTCCAAAATTGAACATATGATAGGTCACAAAGTAAGCCTCAACATATACAAGAAGATTGAAATAATACCTTGTATTCTATCAGAACAGCATTCAACATTCAACAACAGAAATACAAAAAGGCCTACCCACACATGGAAACTAAACAAATCTCTACTTAATGACACCTGGGTCAAGGAACAAGTAAAGAAAGAAATTAAGGACTTCCTGAAATTCCATGAAAGTGAAGGAACAACATACTCAAATTTGTGGGACACATTGAAAACAGTGCTAAGAGGAAAAGTCAGAGCACTAAGTGCCTTTATAAAGAAATGGGGAAAATCCCATATAAGCAACTTCAAGACATATCTGGAAGCCCTAAGGAAAAAAAAATGAATCAGAAACACCAAAGAGGAAATAATCAAACTCAGGACTGAAATCAATAAATTAGAAACAAAGAGAACAATCAATAATCAACAAAACCAGGAGCTGGTTCTTCGAGAAAATCAACAAGATAGAAAAAGCATTAGCCATAATAACTAAAAGGCAGAAAGACACTATCCAAATTAACAAAATCAGAAAGGAAAAGAGAGACAAACAACAGACACTGAAGAAATATGAAGAATCATAAGATCCTATGTCAAAGGCTTATATGCCACAAAACTTAAAAATCTAAGGGAAATAGACAATTTTCTTGACCGACTCCATTTCCCAAAATCAAATCAAGATCAGATAAGCAAATTAAATTATTCTGTTTCTCCTCCAGAAATAGAAGCAGTCATTAATAGTCTCCCAACAACACCAAAAAAAATTGCCAGGGTCAGATTGTTTCAGCACAGAATTCTACCAGACCTTCAAAAAAGAGCTAATTCCGATACTCTTCATGCTACTCCAAAATAGAGAAATGGATGGAACAATACCAAATTCACTCTATGAGGCCACAGTCACTTTGATACCTAAACCTCACAAAGACTCAACAAAGAAAGAGAATTTCAGCCCAATTTCTCTTATGAACATTGATGCAAAAATACTCAACAAAATACTCACAAACCAAATAAAAGAACACATCAAACATATCATTCACTATGACCAGTGAGATTTCATTCTACGCATGCAGGGATGATTTAATATACAAAAATCCATCAATGTAATCTGCCATATAAACATACTGAAAGAAAAAAACCACATGATCATCTACTTAGATGCAGAAAAAGCATTTGATAAACTCCATAACCCATTCATGTTTAATGTCTTGGAGAGATCAGGGATAGAAGACACATACCTAAGCATAATAAATGCTATAAACAGCAAGCCAATAGCCAACATCAAAATGAATGGAGAGATACTCAAGGACATTCCTCTAAATTGGGGACCAGGCAAGGCTGCCTACTTCTCCATATTTCTTCAATATAGTTATTGAAGTTGTAGCCAGAGCATAAGAAAACAGAAGGAGATCAAAGGGATCCAAATGGGAAAGGAGAAAGTCAAATTATCCCTATTTGCAGAAGATATGATAGTGTACATAACTGACCCCCAAAAATTCCACCAAAGAATTGCTACAGTTGATTAACACCTTCAGCGAAATTGGTAGATACAAAACTAACTCAAAAAAGTCAGTAGCTTCCCTATAAAAATGATAATCATGCAGACAAAGAAATTAGGGAAACTACACCCTCCACATTAGCTACAAGCAATACAAAATATCTAGGGGTAACTCTAACCAAGCAAGTGAAGGACTTATTTGAAAAATCTCTGAAGAAGAAGATTAAAGATAACATCAGAAGATGGAAAGATCTCCCTGTTCATGGATCAGGATTAACATAGCAAAAATGGCCATCTTACCAAAAGTAATTTACAGATTCAATGCAATCCCTATCAAAGTACCTACACAATTTTTTAAAGACATTGAAAGATCAATTCTCAACTTCATATGGAAAAACGAAAACCCAGAATACAATCCTGTACAATAAAAGATCATCCAGAGGAATCTCTATACCTAATCTCAAGCTGTACTATAGAGCAACAGTAATTAAAACAGCATGGCACTGGCACAGAAATAGGCTGGTTAGTCAAGGAAATCGAATTGAAGACCCTGAAATGAATGCATACACATATGGTCACTTGATTTTTGACAAAGTAGCAAAATCTATTCAATGGAAAAAGGATAGCATCTTCAACAAATGTTGTTTGTCTAACTGGATGTCTGCATGTAGAAAAATGCAAGTAGACCCATATTTATCACCATGCACAAAACTCAAGTCCAAATGGATTAAAGATCTCAACATAAAACCAGAGACACTGAATTGGTTAGAAGACAAAGTGGGGAAGAGCCTGGAATACAGTGGCACAGGAGACAACTTCCTGAACAGAACTCCAACAACCCAGGCCTTAAGGTCAACAGTTAATAAATGGGACCTCATGAGGCTGACAAGGCAGGAGACACTGTCAACAGAACAAAGCTACAGTCTACAGACTGGGAAAAGATCTTCACCAGCCCTACATCTAACAAAGTTCTAATATCCAAAATACATAAAGACCTCAAGCAATTAAACACCACCAAACCAAATAACCCCATTAAGAAATGGAGCTCAGAATTAAAGAGAGAATTTTCAACAGAGTAATATTAAATGGCTGAGAAACACTTAAAGAAATGCTCAAATTCCTTACTCATCAAAGAAATGCAAATCAAAACGACTCTGAGATTCCATCTTGCACCCATAAGAATGACTAACACCAAAAATTCAAATGATAGCACATGCTGGGAAGGATGTGGAGAAAGGGGAACATTCCTTCATTACTGGTGGGAGTGCAAACTTGTACAACCACTTTGGTAATCAAAGTGGCACTTTCCCAGAAACTGGATATAGGGCTACCTCAAGACCCAGCTATTGAACTCCTTGTAATATACCCAGAAGATGCTCCAGCACACAACAAGGGCATGTGTTCAACCACGTTCATAGTAGCCGTATTCATAATAGCCAGAGCCTGGAGACAACCTAAATGTTCCCCCAGTTGAAAAATGGATAAAGAAACTTTGGTACATTTACATTATGGAATACTACTCAGGTATTAAAAACAAATCCTGAAAATTGCAGACAAATGAATGGAACCAGAAATGGTTATACTGAGGTAAGCCAAACCCACAAAAACTCATGTGGTATATACTGGGACTCCAGGTGAGAGAAGTATAAGAGAATGAGGAAATAGAAGGATCCAGAGGGTCCTAAACACCCACAAGAAGAACATGACAATGGGCGGATCTTGACCCAGGAGTCTGCTCAAACTACTGAACCAATCAAGGACAATATATGCAGTAAACATTGAACCCCTACTCAAATCTAGCCAATTGACAGGACATTCTCCACACTTATTTGGAGAATTATGACTGACTCTGAAATAAACTCTCATGCCCCGTATTTGACCACTTCCCCTTGCTTGGGAGGCTTGGTGGAACTCAGAGAAAGGTTAAGCAGTCTAACAAAATTAGACTTGATAGGCTGTGACCATATGGTGGGGGAGGAGGTCAACTTCTGTCACAGACTTACAGGAAGTGAATAGGTTGCAAGTGGGAGGGAGGGAGGAACAGGAAGGTAAAAGTGAGTAGATAACAATTGATAAGTAATCTGAATAAATAAATTAAATAAAATTAACTTTGTCTGGATTAGCACATTTCTGACAATTGCTAAATGGACACTGATATACTGTTTTTACCTCTAGCATACAGCACAATGTTTCAGCCTTGACATGGTGTATTCTGTATGTATCTACATAGTATTAGACAGAACTGGGCTTGCTTTGCCATAAAAATACTTTGTGGTTTCTTCATTTCCTTCTCTACACCAGAAAGTCATCAGGCTAAAATCAGATAACAGGTATCCTGCTTAGCCTGGTTTCTTTCATTTAACAGTGTGCATTTAAGATAGGTTTGGTGACTTGATAGCTGGTTTCTTTTTAGTGCTAAGTGGTATCACTTAATCTGCATGGACCACAGATTATTTATTTATTTACCTTCTAAATGTTACCTTGGTTATTTCACAATTATAACTTGAGTTGCCACTATCCAGGCAAGGTTTTATGCAGACAGTTTTCAAAAGACATTGGTAGAGATCCATGAGCTTTAGGCTATGGCTTAAAAAAAATCATTTTCCAGGATGACTATCCCCATTTATATCACTCAAGTAAAAAAAGAGTGATACTTCATAATGCTCAGTGCTTGTCTTCTTGTGATTCATCTTATTATTAGTCATTGTGTAAACATTTTAAAGGTGATGGTATTTTATTCTACAGCATTGTTTTAGCTATTATGCTTGTTTGTTTGTTTTTCATATGAAGTTGAGAATTTATCTTCCAAGGTCTGACAAAGTTGTATAGGTAATTTAATAGGGATTGAATTGAATCTGTACATGACTTTTGGTAAGATGGTCATTTTTACTATGTCAATTCTCCTAATGCACAAGCATGGGAGATCTTTCCGTCTTCTGATATCTTCTTCAGTTTCCTTCTTCAGAGGCTTGAAGTTCTTTTCAAATAAGTCTTTCACTTGCTTAGTTAGACTTGACCCAAAATATTTTATATCATTTGAGGCTATTGTGAAGGGTGTAGTTTCCATAATTTTTTCTCAGCCCATTTGTCATTTGTACAAAGGAGTGCTCCTAACTCTTTTTTAGTTGATTTTGTACCCAGACACTTTGCTGAAGGTATTTATCACCTGTAGCAGTTATCTGGTAAAATTTTGGACAACTTATTCTCCACAGTTGCAAAGAAAGCAGGGACTGCCTCTGACATGAACTCTATTGTCCTCAACTTGATCATGTCCCCTTGGTGGGGAGGAGCAGGTTATCTGGATGAGATCTTACAGGCTATGGTCATATGATGGGGGAGGAGGTCCCCTTCTGCCAGAGGTCTAGGGGCGGGGAATTGAGAAAAAGGGAGGGTAGCGTAGGAGTGGGAAGAAACAAGTGAGGGGATAACAATCAGGGTGTAATCTAAATAAATTCTAAAAAGAATGATGGTATTAATTATAAGAATGATTATATTCAAATGTAAGAGACAACAGGGGACACCTATTATTCAAGCCACAAAACAGTGTCGTTTTTTTGTGAATTAGCTCACAGATCCTAGAAAAGCATACTTATCTTTACATTTTTACAAATAATATACAAACAGAAGGCATTAATTCAAATAAAGATTTGAGGTTTCCTTGATACACATAACAAAGGAAATGCTAATGGTAACAATGGTTACAACAGAGAGAATGTGTCCATAGGCTGTGTGTGTTTCAATACTCACAATAGAAGTTTATACACCGATTCTTTAATGTTTATCATTTTTTTGTGATTCTATAATACCATTCTCTACTATTTATGTCATGATAAAGACGCTAAAGGGCTACAAAATTGTACTCATCAAGTACACTATATAGCAGCCCTGCTATATATTTTATTATTCTGTTTGATTTGGCATATTCTGTTACTTGTACACTTAAGAGATTTGTGACTTAGATAACTCTTTGACACCTGACACCCATTTTCATAACGGCTTACAGGCTGTGGTCCTGCCAGCTCAATAACGGCTATCTACCAAGACAACTTTCAAGAATCCGGCAATTGATTAGTCCACAATCTTGGATGTCTCAGTTTGTTTTCAGCATTTGAGTTTAATGTCACTCAAGAAATGAACTTGCCAGTGAGAGCAAGAAAAATCAGGCAAAGACACAAAGCATTCTTTTTCCACATCCTAAATAAAGGATGCTGCAGAAGGTGTGGCTCACATTAAAGGTTGATCTTCCCACTTCAAAAGATCTAGACTAAAGCGGTCAACTTAAACGATCTGGAATAGGTGTTGGTTTTTCCATTTCAAATGATTTCTTTAAGAAAAATCCTTCACAGTTGTATGCAACTGCTTTGGTAATAGTTAAGTTCAGATGTAGTCAAGTTGTTGATCAAATATAACTATCACACTGTCTTACATATGCCTCCTTGCTGGGGATGGAGGCTAGCATTTACAAGGCTCAGAAATCCATAGCAAATAATGAGATTCGCCACTGTCAAATTTCATATCTGTTAGTGGCTTTAACTATCTATCCCACACATGTGGTTTTAAGGTATAGATTATTATGACAAAAATTTTCTCATTCTCTTGAGGTTTGAACTACAATGAACTAAGTTAAATGATTAGCCTATTCAATATCTAGTGAATAGTACTATGTGAGGGAATTAAGTATCATCTGCACATAATCTAGGTATTCAGGTATTCAGCATATTGAACTGAGTGTGTGAGTTCTCCAAGTCTATAGAAATATTTGATTTTTAAAATTATTGTTATTTCAAATGTGTAGCCTGTCGTTATATCTGTCCTTACAGGCGTGATTGTTAGCAAGTATAAAACATCTACATCTTACAGAAAATATATGCAATAAATTCTAATCTGTTAGAAAAAACTCAGCTGTGTCAATAATAATTCAAGATGAAGAGAATATAATTCCCATATGTTACAAAGAAACTCAGACAGGATTTAGGGGACAGCTTAAAAAATCTAGAGTTTGGACAAACAAGAAGACGATTCAGCTACTGCTGAAGAGGTGAAAAGAGGAGTTGATTGAGGACCAATTAATTTAAGGCAGAGTATTGTTCTGGATTATGGTTGATATACTCAGTGACAATTCCAGTAGAGAAAGCTGATTTTTCTCTTTCCTAGAAGGTACCAATTGCAAATAGATTCTTCTTGTGTGTGTTTGGGGGTGGGGGTTGGCAGGGAAGGTTGAATTTTGTAGCTACTTCCACACTTCCCTCAACAGTGCTGGAATTTTGTCTGGTTTGAATGTGTGCAGAACTTGTGGATTCTGTCATTGTCACAGTCTCTGTACGATCATTTGTGTAGCAGAATAAAAGACAAATATATTGTTTCCTTGTCTATTTCTTTCCTTGTCTATTTTTTTGTTTTCTTGTTTTATTTATTTAATTTTTGAGAGAATGAGCATGAAGCATGAAGTTGGGTGGGTCAGGTGATCAGTAGGATGTGGGAGGAATTGAGAGCAGGCGACTATCAAAATATGTTCTGTGAAAAAAGTTTAAATAAATATAAAAGCTATTTGAAGGCTGCCTATGGGTTAATAATTCCATGAATAAATTTCTGGCATATTTTATCAGGTAGAAAACAGATTATAGAGAAAAAGCAGGTACGCTAAGTGGCTATTGAAGGAGAAGGACATGAACTTAATAGACTTAAACTTTATTATTTCACAGGATACCCATCTGCAGGAATCACTTCTATGTACAACAGGAGCAAAGATAGCACAATCAGCCTGCAAGGGTGCTGCAGAACTCATCTGTTCTACATATGCTCTGACACATTGTTGGCCTTAATTCTTTTTTCAACTCCATTCTGTCATTTCAACAAGTAAAATAAATGACTTGGATGCACATAAGATGGTTTTTATGGGAATGTTTACTTTGCAGCTTAAATTCTGACATTACTATTTCTCTCTCATTTCTGTATTTAGGTAATTGGAATTTTAGCTGGCTTTTAGCATTTCAATGATATTAAAAATGAAACTTTAAAAAGATAAAAATGTTGTCTAAATAATGGAATTATCAAAGTAATACAAAATACTTTTCAGTAATTTATTCTGTAAATGTAGAAATGTCACTAAATTGGAACCATAATATATGCTCTGTTCTACTAATATGCCAATAACCTTCAGAGATAGCTTGGTTCCAGCCTCCTGGTTTCTATTGCTTTTCCCCCAGATGCCTAAGGTTTCCTGCTTCCATCTGTTCAGTGGGTATTATCATTTGGTACATAAAAAGAAGGTTTAAAAATTGCAACTAGTATATCTTTCCAGACACTAAATGTTTGATCTCTAAATTGAATTTTTATTCTAACAAATTGTTCTTTCATAATCATAACACATTTGGTAACATTACATATCCATATAGTAAAGGGTTCCATGCAAAACTTCCCAGAGTTAGTGTAATGCATGTAAATATGTTTTTGTTTTGATCCTATGTGTGGGATGTGAAACAGACTTGTGTGAGGATGTGTGATGGTTTTCTGCTAGAAACAGACTTGTAAGAGTGATGTTTGTCTACTAGAAGAGGAATTGCCTCTGTGAGGGCATGGTCTTAGTCAACTGATAAACCTCCAAGTATGGACTCTGAGAAGATTATATATATCCCAAACAAAAGGCTGGGCCTTTTGGTCTTGGCATCATTTCTTATTGTTTGGCTGTTCATCACTCCCCTTTCAGATGCTTCTAGAGAGAACCTTTGTGGTGAACACTTCAAGGTTCTGGATGCTGCTCCAGGTTCTGGCACCTCTTCTCAGTTCTGATGACTGCAGTTGCAGTCACATTTGCTAAATTGCTGGTTTGCTGTTTAACGGGTCTGCTGGAATTCTGCCAAATACAGTGTAATCACTCCAAGGAACTGAGTCTAAAAAAGTCTACTTCTCTTATTCCCATTAACCTTTTTCTCTACTAAGATAGATGGGTTGGAAAAGAGTTATAAGCACTAACAAACCCTAAATAAAGTAGCTTTGAAAAAGTTCAAGGCCACAGATTAGGATAATATGGTGCCTTTTAGAATGACTCTGAAAAATTATTCTTGGGTATCCTTAATATAGTGACAAGTTTATACAGTATCTCACATTATGTTTTGACTGTAATGTTGGCTCTGGCAATAAAACCATAAGAACTATTTACTACCTTACTTATATTATGTCAACAAAACTGAGATATAAAAAATCCTAATGAATGTCTTACCTTGATGATATCAAATAAAGATAATGATATTAAAGATGAAACTCAGTAAAGTTTATCAAAACATATCAAAAGCATAATGGAAATGTTAGTCAGCTTCACATCTAGAATAAGGAAGGATATAAAAACAAACTTGAACATCTCCATATAACTGGAAAATAACACATATATGAGAGTGAATAGAGCATTCTGTTTGACTTGTGTATATTTTCAGTTTGTCAGAAACCATCAGAAAAAAAATGTAACAAATTTTTTCCACTTCCCCACTTTTACCATCTCCTATTTGGGACTTTTCTTTATCATAACAAAATACAATAAACTTAATAGCTAAAACAAACAAATTTATTTATTACAGGTTTGGACACTGTAAGTCAAGATCAAAATCCTGGTAAGGTAGATTTCAAACTGAAGCCTACCCTTTAGGAATTCACCAAACATTTTTGAAATCAAGGTGTGCAGAAAAAGCATGCTTTTTTGGTGGTTTTAATAAGGATACTCACCCACCATAAGAGCTTCTCCCTCCTAACTTATGTTCCAAACTTGATGTCTCTAAAGACCATCAAAGTGGGGACTAAAGCTTCAATATATGAATGTTAAGTCCATCAAATCTTCTTGGAAACCTTCTGACATGTATTTACTTTAAACCTGTGCTGTGGTACACATGTGTAGTGAGAATTTTGGAATTTTGGTATCATTAAAAACACAGAAATATTATAAGAATGTGTTCTCATTTTAAAATCAGGTCTGAGGATATTGGGCTGCTTTGTAGCAGCTGACTATGATTTGCCTCGTGCTTTGGCACATATGTGATTTTGCCAGAAGCAAATAGTTTCTGTGATGTGTAACATTTGGAATTCTGTGGACTTTATGAGGAAATATAAATGTTATGGCCCCAAGCAAAGGGTGTGGGTTGTTGGATGGTTGTTGGTTATGATTTGTTAAGCAGTCATGTGCAAAGAAGAAAAAATAAGAAGAAGAAATTATATAACTTGATGTCAAAAATCAAACTTTCCCCAAGGATCTTAATGCCCTTAATTAACAACAAGTAGTCTAACAATAACGTCACTCCCTTTCTGATCCCTGACTTTATTCAGATACCTCTTTCCTTTCCTCTCTATCCTTTTTCTCTCATATCTATTGTTAGGGGATTGAAAGAGAATAAGAAAGATGGAGAAGGGTGGAAGAAAGAACCCACAATGTAGCAAAGACAGGTTACACACATAGGATTGTTCACAAACAGGTTCACATAGGAAAGTTAACAGACATAATCATTTGGTGTGACTACGACTAATTAGAATGTTAAGTCAGTGAAGCAGAATTTGAGGTTACAGAGAATACAGGTTAATATGCCATATAGTTCACCTAGTGGAGGCAGAAGGTGATCATGAAGGCAGGACTGCCAAGAGGCAAAGTAGACAAAAACAAATAGCACAGGGGCACAGAGAAAAGTCTGAAATGCTTTAGGAAAATGACAATGGCCAGGTTTTTAGCAGAAGACAAGATGTTTTTTAAATGGTCCGTTGTTCTAGCCTTATTCTTTGCTTGATACTTTAACCCTAATTTACAGAAAGAATGTTTTGGTAAAATTTTAATCTGTATGACAATTGTATATTTTAAAAATAAACATATTGATTAAGTTAACCATGATTTAGAAGCAAAGTCTCACTTTATTTTCTCCAAATATGTGTCATTCTGGCAAACTGTTTGAAGAAAGAATCTGGTATCAGGGCTCGGGGCAGAGCAGTGAGCCAGTAGGCCCTCGAAGGGAACTTTATCTTACTAACTCTTTTTTTACTATGATGTAATTTCATTAACACACACCTGATAAATCTCAGTAACTCCAAAACCAACAAGTCATTCTTCTCACAATCTAAACTTTCTTAGTTAGAACAGATGAGTCGGCTTCACTGCTACTCAGAAACCTAGGCTTGTTTCATCTCATGGCCACCATCTATTGTCCTCTGGTTCTTTGCTGAATTTTCTATATCTGCTAAAAGAGAATTATAAAGAAAGTGTATTAACATTGGCCATATATTCCACTAGATATAATTTATTTGCATCATTGTATATTCTTTAAGGATGGTCATAAAATAAAATTTAAGTTTGTCTAGGTGACAATGTCACCAATGAATGGCAAATACACATTTTGTCATGCCTTAACTTGTTATTTCAACATAATCTTAGAGCTTATTCTCTGTGAACTAAGAAGTCTTGGAAAAACAAATATATTACAACAATAAAAATCCTACAAAATATGCTTCTAAGTTTTAATAAACGTAGTTTGTAAAACTTTGATTAGATAAAATCTGGACATAGTATAAACAGAGGGTTTATATTAACAAAGTCAGTTTCAGGTGACATGGGGCTTCTCTGTGATTATATTATATTTTATAAATGGAATCTATTTAAAATAAGTTCCAACAATTATAATCAATAAATTGAATATACTCAAACTTTACAGCTCTGTTTACAGTTAGTTCTTGAGAGCTATTTGTTTGTCATAAGAAATATTTTTTATGAAACAATTTTCATAGAATGAAGTATTCATGGATATATTTCAAGGAAGAACCTGTCATTGGTCTTGTGAAAGAAAGGTCTACTGCTGCAAACTTTAAAGAATATATCACATTAAAAGTCTTAAAACAAATTACTTGGGTTAAAATTAAGTTCTAGTTCTGTAGCCATGAGGTAATCACAAAAAACTCATCATTTTTTAATCCTAAAATACTACTCTCTAAATAGTGTCTATTAGATCATGTCCTTATTTAAATTGAAATTAACTAAAATATATTAAAATTTAACAACTCTCAGTGATTCTGTTCACATATCTAATAACTTGTGCAGTTGTGGTGGTCAAGTCAAGCAGAGAACACTCAAAGTATACCATGAGTATTGCTACCCATAAATAACAGTTTACTTGCCTCATAGTCGAGATGGTGGAAACTCAAGAGACAAGGAACCCCATCATGGCATATATGCATAGTGGATAAGGATGGACTCCTGTTTGGAAATTTTTTCTCCACTCACCAACAAATAATTCAAATATATCAAAGCTGAAAAAGATGATTATTCACTATAATGATTAGGAGAGGGGAGCCAGCTCATTGAAGACTTGTATTTAGTACTTATATGTTAAAAGTAGCCAAAAGAAAATTATTCTATTTAGTGTGAATGGGTGTCAGTTCAGTACAATGCAACTCAATATACAGTGCATAAATAGCAAATTATGCCTGTTCCCATTGCCCCTTTCTACCTCCTATTCTACATTTGTTATTATTGGAACACTCCATTTTATTTTTCTTTTCTTTTTTCTTTCTTTCCTTCATTCTTTCCTTCCTTCTTTCTTTCTTACTTTTAAAGCTAACAAGTTTGATGTGGCTCTGTGTTTTATTCCCTTCCAGGCTTGCAGCTGTTTTGGCAAAAGAAGAAAAAAATCCCCATTACAAATCAAATAAAAGCTCTTTCTGTGAAGAGGAATTGAAAACAGCAGGCCTCAAAGAGGACTGCACATGAGATGCCTTGTTCTGGCTTTCAACACAACTCAAATCAGAAACACATTACCATAATCTGAAACAGCCCACTGCTAACACAAGACAGATGGTAGGTAATAACCCATGCATCATTAATAAATAAATTCCAGCATTAAAGGCTTTACAAAGTATGACAACATTATCTGGGCACAATTACTGCTCTCTCCCACCCCTGCATCATTTCACTGTGATATGGGCTATGAGAGCTTTATTTTTATTTTTCCCTTCAAATCCACAGTTATAAAGGAAGTTTAAATATGACACATGTTCTAACCAGATGAAACCTATATCAGTATACAAGAGAGGTCAAAATTTCCATAAGGAAAAAAGAAAATAGCTGCCAGAATTTAAGAGCTCACATGTTCTGTGGTTGGATCAGCCCACAGAGATTTATTGCACTGCCTTCCATGGGCTGGCCTCACCCTCTGCATATACCTCCGCCTGTATCAGGCTGCACATTGTAGGCAAGAATCTTGGCATCACATTTCCATGAAGCTAAAAGATGTGTGTGTAATTTCTCAGTTTTCCTTTTGCAAACGTTACCATCTGTGTCTCTCTTCCAGTTTCCCTTAGTACACGGTAAAGCAAAACAACCTCTGATATGGTTGAAAAAAATGAAAGAGAGAAATCTAATACTATAAATGCTGGAAAGCAAAATAAAAGGGAAAAAAGACATTAATGAACTCCAAAGGCCTGCAGCTGGGTGGAGCCTCTCAGAGGATACCTATGCAAGGCTCCTGTCTGCAAGCATTGCATAGTATCCTTAATGGTGTCAAGGATTGGCTCTCCCACATGGTGTAGGTCTCAGGTTGGGCCAGAATTGGTTAGATAGTCCCTCAATCTCTGCTCTATCTTTTTTTTTTTTTTTTTTTGCATTATAATTTTTATTCATTCATTCATGTTACATCTCAATTGTTATCCTATCCCATGTATCCTCCCATTGATCCCTCCCTCCCTATTTCATCCTATTCCCCTCCCCTATGACTGTGACTGAGGGGGATCAGCTCCCCCTGAATATGACAGGGTTTCAAGTCTCTTCTTGGTAGTCTGCTATCCTTCCTCTGAGTGCCACAGGGCCTCCCGATCAAGGGAATGTGGTCAAATATGGGGCACCAGAGTTCATGTGAAAGTCAGTCCTCACTCTCACTTAACTGTGGAGAATGTCCTGTCCCTTGGCTAGATCTGGGTAGGGGTTTGATGCTCACTGCACGTATTGTCCTTGGCTGGTGCTGTAGTTTGAGTACAACCCCTGGGCCCAGATCTGCCCATCATAGTGTTCTTCTCGTAGGGCTCAAGGACCCTCTGGATCCTTCTATTTCCCCATTCTCCCATACTTCTCTCACCTAGAGTCCCAATGGAATGTCCTCACATCTGTCCCACTTTTCTGGTAGGTGAAGACTTTCATGGGGCATTCCCCTTAGACTAGTGTCCAGTTATAAGTGAGTATATACCATTTGACTCTTTCTGCTTCGGGGTTAATTCACTAATTATGATCATTTCTAGTTCAATCCATTTGTCCACAAATTTCAGGAATTCTTTGTTTTTAATAGCTGAGTAGTATTCCATAGTGTAAATGTACCACAGTTTCTTTATCCATTCTTCTGCTGATGGATGCGTAGGCTGCTTCCAGGTTCTGGCTACTATGAACACAGTTGTGTATATGTCCTTGTTGTGTGCTGGAGCATCTTCTGGGTATATTCCAAGGAGTGGAATAGCTGGGTCTTGTCTCTGCTCTATCTTTATCCCTGCACATCTTGTAGGCAAGTAAGCTTTGGGTCAAAATTTTTGTGGGTGGGTTGGAGTTTCCTCTAGGGAGTCTTGTGGAAAAGTGGGTGGAAGAATAGAAGGACCTGGAGGGGACAGGAGCTCCACAAGACTAACAGAGTCAACTACTTAGGGCCCAGAGGGACTTTCTGAGATTGAAGCACCAACAAAGGACCATTTATGGACTAGACCCCTACAGATATGTAGCTGATGGTTAGCTCGGGCTTCATGTAGGTCCCCTAGCTAAAGGAGTAGAGGCTGTCTCTGACATGGACTCTGTTGCCTGCCTTTTTATCACTTCCCCCTGAGGGGACTGCCTCTCCAGGCCACAGAGGAAGAGGATGTACTCAGTCTTAATAAGACAATATGAAGGGGAGAGGGTTGGTGGGAGAGAGGGTGAGGCGGATTCCCCTTTTCTGAAGAGTAAGGGTAGGAAGAAACAGAGAAGAGGGAGGGAGGGTGGGAATGGCTGGAAGAGGAGGAGGGAGGGGTCTCAGATTGGGATGTAAAGTGAATAATTAATTAAGTAAATAAAAATATATGGACTCCATTGTTTGTTCAAAGTGTGTGAGGATGAAGGGAACATAGAGATACAGGAGAGGAGAACAATGCAGAGGAGTCAGGAAGTTCTCTAGGATCTTCCAGGGAACCACTTTGATTCTGGAATGTCTAGATAGTCACTTTCTCTGCATATCAGTATAAGTCAAATTAGAACTTGGGGAAACCATAAATTATGTAAAAATACAGTATCTAGAAAGCAAATACATAGTTTGACTTTCATCTATATGAATTGTTAGCTTGTCCATATGATGGTTTTAATGATAGAGAGAAATATATTGAATTAATTCCTTTGACAGATAAAAACCTAAGGACACACAGAGTATATCATAAATAGGCTAATCTCAGATCATGTGATGACCAATGAGAGTATCCACCTACATCATGCAAAGTCTCAAAGGGTAGATCCCCTGGAAAGTGTTCTCAGTCTTTGAGCTCAAAGTAGTTTCTCTCTGACCTAGGCCTCTGGAAAGAAAGAATTTTTAAAAAAGAAAAGAAAAAAGAAGTGACAGAAGTAAAGAGAGATAGGAAGGGGTACCATAGGGCAGAAAGGAATGAAGGAGGAGAAAGCTACCTCTCCCTGAAAGGCAGCCATTATATCTTGGCATTCATAAAATCTTCTTTCTGATAGAGGCACATAAAGGCTGACTGCAAGACTTTCCTGATGAGCATCTTAATTGTGGTTGTCCTTTTCCTCTAACTAAATCAATATTTTTATGTGTACATGTGTATCTACTTTCTCTTAATTGGCTGTTTATCTTATTTCCTCTACTACATTGCGAGATTCCTGAGGGTAGAAACTGTGTCTAATTGATGCTCTAAATTCTTCTTAGCACCCGACACAGAACACCGCACTCAGGCTAAATGAAATCACCACTCAGAGAGATGCCAGGATGGCTGGCAGGGCAGCCTTAGCTGTGTATATGAGTTCCAGGCAAGTCTGTCTGTTCCAAGGCAGTTTTTCTTTGAGCTCTTTCCAGCTTTTTCTGGGAACAGCTGCTGGGGGACAATCAGGAGGAGTCAAGTTAACCTCTAATTGGTTCCTATGGTCTGCAATTTCCTTCTCGATCTGTACATGATGGAGGGAATTTTAAATGAACCCTGATTCTGAATCAGTAGATAAAAAGGAAAGCACAAACTCATATTGATTAAGAGACATTCTGAAAACATCTGTAAAATAAGAATTATTTCCACAAACTTTGGGATGCTTCTTATTTTGCAGTTTATGACAACACATTTGACAGTTTCTCTCTTCTCTCAGGTTGATTCCAAACTAGGTAAATTTACTACACTATCATTTTATCATCATGGATCTCATTTAGGCCAAGTAAATAATCAATAAACTTTTATTTTTTTCATCTTAATGTATAGGTTACAGAACAAAAGATTTAACCCATATTTTATTCCTCTTCTCTGGAATATCACGTCCAGAAATTAAACCCAAGGTCTACAACTGCTGCAACCATATAAAGAAACACCTGTATGTGGTCAGCTGTCAGCATATATGTGTTCGTTGCTTATGAATTCAAACAACTACACATGGAAATGTTTATGAAGAAGTATGTTTGCTCTGAGCACGCACTGTTTCTTTCTTCTTGTCATTTTTCCATAAATCATACAATACAACAGCTATTTATAGTGTGTTAGCTTTACAAGAAGTCCAGAGGTGGTTAAAGGCTAGGGAAGGATGGGTGTGTAGTATATACATCCATGAGATTGTCGTTCATGGTTTGCTGGCACTAACAGTGAAGGGCATCTATAGAGAGCTACATAGTCAGAGTATAGCTTTAATGATGTTTATATGTTTGTCTTTAGCAAAGGGAAAATGTATCATGAAGTTTACATTCTTCCTTCTCAGATTTATGTTATTGTATGTATATGAGTGTTTTACCTCTATGTAGAGATTTGCAGCACATGGGTCCAAGGAAGGTTTTTGATCATTTGGAACTGAAGTTATAGATTGTTATGAAATTATAGATGTGCCTCAGTGTGTGTTCTGGGAACTGAAGCTGGGTCTTTTGTGAGAGCAACACAATTGGCCCAACAAGCCAACTCTTCAGCCCCAGTTGCTTTTATTTTTGATAGTCAAGAAACATTCTACTCATAAATTATGTAATGTATTCATTAATCAATATTTGTTTGTGCCATGAATTATACAAGGAGTCTAGAGTAACCTGATTCTTTTTTTTATTATTAATTTATTCTTGTTACATCTCGCTGTTTATCTCATCTCTTGTATCCTCCCATTGTTCCCTCCCCCCCCCAATTTTCCCATTATTACCCTCCCTTATGACTGTTCCTGAGGGGGATTACCTCCCCCTGTATATGCTCATAGGGTATCAAGTCTCTTCTTGGCAGCCTGCTGTCCTTCCTCTGAGTGCCACAAGGTCTCCCTCTCCAGGGGACATGGTCAAATGTGAGGCACCAGAGTACATGAGAAAGTCATATCACACTCTCCACTCAACTGTGGAGAATGTTCTGACCATTGGCTAGATCTGGGAAGGGGTTTAAAGTTTACCGCCTGTATTGTCCTTGGCTGGTGCCTTAGTTTGAGCGGGACTCCTGGGCCCAAATCTGCCTATCATAATGTTCTACTTGTAAGTTTCTAGGACCCTCTGGATCCTTTTATTTTGCTATTCTCCTATGCGTCTCTCATTTAGAGTCCCAATAGGATGTCCTCCCCTCTGTCCCAGTTTCCTGGTAGGTGAAGGCTTTCGTGGGACATGCCCCTTGGGCTAGTATGCAGATATAAGTGAGTATATACCATTTGATTCTTTCTGCTTCTGGGTTAACTCACTCATTATCATCATTTCTAGCTCAATCCATTTATCCACAAATTTTGGGAATTCCTTATTTTTAATAGCTGAGTAGTATTCCACAGTGTATATGTACCACAGTTTCTTTATCCACTCTTCTACTGAGGGACACTTCGGCTGTTTCCATGTTCTGGCTATTATGAATAAGGCTGCTATGAACATGGTTGAGCAAATTTTCTTGTTGTGTGCTGGAGCATCTTCTGGGTATATTCCAAGGAGTGGAATAGCTGGGTCTTGAGGAAGCCCTATTCCCATTTTTCTGAGATAGCACCAGATAGATTTCCAAAGTGGCTGTACTAGTTTGCATTCCCACCAGCAATGAAGGAGTGTTCCTCTCTCCCCACATCCTCGCCAGCATGTGGTGTCACTTGAATTTTTGATCTTAGCCATTCTGATGGGGAGTAAACTGATTCTTAATGGCCATATCTTAAAGAGAAATAAAGAAAAATCCATCAATGATATGGACTAGCTGGACAAATCAGAGATTTAATTTTTTTTCCTAATTGAATCTGATAAGGAAACAAAACACAGACAATAGAAGACCTATGATATAGGCCTTCTTTAAATCTGAACTTGCCAAAACATGACTACATGCTAGGGTGGCACATCTCTAAAGGAAGCCGTGGTGGTGCTCATTATCTCAATGACAAAGTTCCACCCTTAAATTAGTGTTTATTCACTTTTCACTCTATAAAGAATATAGACTTATTTAATAAATATTTGTGAAGTTTCTACTGTCTCATTTTCTTTACGTGTAAGTACCTGAAAAATCCTCTTCATCTCACAAGTTGTTAGAGGATTTAATTAAGTAATGCTTTAGGTGTGCTAAAATGGTACATGCATTAAACATGAGACAAAATTTAGCTGTCATTCAAAAGTAAATTCTTCGACTTTGGAAAATAGGAATAATATAGCCCATTGTTGTTATTTGAAAGTATAACATTAGAGGTAAGATCAACATAGGAACATTATTTATATATCTTATGATAAATGCTATCTGAATATATACATGCAAAATTAACTAGAGTATCCAGTATACAACCAATTTTTTTCTTTTAGTAAATGCTGAGCATATGATGATGAAAACAAGAAGAAAGGTGTTGCTGTTCACTGACAGTACCATTTAGTGATAGGTGGTAAAACATGATATATACATAAATTCACAGAAATAAGAGGCAAATTCCAACCACATGTGGGTCCCACAGTAAAGGCAGTTTCAAGAAGGTTGGGTTGTTCAGTTATTTCTAAGTATGCAACTTGTAAGTAATCCTTGAAATGGTGATGGGCTCATAATTACAGAACCTTGTAAGAGCTAATTCTAAAGAGTCTTGACTGTGGAAGTGAGACTGAAGAGCATTGAAGATGGGAAAACAAAATGTGGGTATACTAAACAAGGCTTTAAATGTATGAAATTAGATGGGGAAGATTCCAACCAGCACATGAGTTCAATGGCAGACACTGGATGTATCTAACACTCTGCTCTAAAGCTTAAAGAATGAGTTAAACACAGAAAAATGATAAAAAATAATTCACGTTGAAATATTTGACTTGTCAAAGTATGCTTGTGAGGGTGTATTTGTCATTTTGATGGTAGATAGTGACTTTTGGAGATTGATAGCCCTACAAACACTACTTGTTACTGCTTAAAAGTGGTGTATGTTAAAGATAGAGCACCTTGGCCCATTTCTAGTTAGTTAATCTGGGGGAAATCTTTTTTTTCAATTCTCCACACACGTACCAGAAAAGAAAGACTGATAGTTTCACGATTTTGATCATATTTGGGCCAGAAAACAAATCAGCATTTTGAATTGCCTCAAAAAAGCCTTAGATTCCATTCTATCTCATGTGATATAATAATCACATTTTCTGTTCACAAGTTCTTTGCCTTTCCCATTCTAATTGTGTTATTCATGGTACACATCCAAATTCCTCTTAAACCCTGATCTGAATCTCAGAACTTAGATTTGAGGAGTAAAAAGCATCATGATCTAAAGACATGTGAAAAGGAACCCATTTCAGGCTTCAAAGTTCCGAGTCAAAGAACTCTGGGTTTCACTCTGAAACAATTTTTTATCCAAGGAAACCTGCATATAAGCTTCAGAGTTCTACGACAAAATTAATAGTGAAACTTTCACTCTCAGTCTTGATTTTCACAGGACTTCTTCAAGAGTCTTGTAAAGACACCATAATGTCACCCTTATTCCTCATGGTCTCCATAATATAGTCCTCTTGAGCATCCCAAAGGAAATGTAAATGAGATGGTCATGGGAAGGTACCAGGAAGTAGTAGGGAGAGAACCAATTCAAGCTCTAGCTCTTATTAGAAAGATTCTATCCTCATGGAGATCAGTGTTAATAAGGTTAGACTTACTTATAATTTCATCTTGCATGATTTTATGCTTTCTGATTATTCATTTGAAGCTTCCTGGGTTTGAAAACAGGTGAAATAAGTGGAAAAAAAAACTATTTCTGTTATTTTTCTACTTTCATTCCCAAAGGTTTTGGCATTTAGAACTCTTTAGGAAAAACCCTAAAGAGCTCTAGTGTTGACATTGCAGAATAAAAACCTCATTTCAATTATAGATTGTCTCATAATCCTTTACTTAATCTTCACTTGTGATTTTTCAACTCTTTGAAGGAAAGTATTAATGATAGACAACATTTGAAAACCACAAGATTTCTGTAGGATGGTATTAAAAATTACTAGCACTCAAATCAGCAAGATGACTCAGTAGGTAAATGTTCTTGCCCCATAAGCCTCACAACCTGAATCTGATCCTCAAATTCTGTGGTGGACAGGAGAACTCACTCTGCAAAGCTGCCCTCTGACCTTTTCCACAAATGCAACATGGCATATGTACTCCTGCATGTACATGTACACACACACGCACACACACCCACACACACACACACACATACACACACACACTACTATATATAATGTAATAAACAAATAACTAAAAATGAAATTAATAGTACTAAAAGGGAATCAGTGTTGTCCCCACTGGAGATCCCTTCATATTGCTTTGCAGCCTTTTTATCACATAAAATCTAGGACAGCAAAGATAATCAAAACCTGTGACAAGTATATTTGTATTTATTCCATTAATACCGGAATCCATGAAGACAAATGCCTAATATTTCAGTTTGGAAAAGAGACAGTGTAGACATGAGGGGACAATGAAAGAATAATTGTGTGATATTTTGTGACAGAACCACATTGTCCTCTTTGCTTATATACAGCTAATTGAGATTTGATAGAAGAAGACATTATGGACACCAAGGGAAATTGAACACATTCACCTTCCTGTAGGAAAGGGCAGTTAGAGAGAGCAGGGAAACTTGAATAGTACTCTAAAAAATCTTTATCTATTGGATAAATGAAGCTGAATGACCGATATTATAATCTTAATTCCCATTGATGTTTTGAAAATAGAAGAAACAAAAGCAAAATCTATTTATCTAAGACTCAAAAGGAAGAAAGAAAGAAAGAAAGAAAGAAAGAAAGAAACAGAAACATGCACACAGAGAGAGAGAGAGAGAGAAACAAAGAAAGAAACACGCACACACAAGAAAGAAAGAAAGAAAGAAAGAAAGAAAGAAACAGAAACATGCACAGAGAGAGAGAGAGAAACAAATAAAGAAAGAAACAGAAACACGCACACACAAGAATGAAAGATAGAAAGAAAGAAAGAAAGAAAGAAAGAAAGAAAGAAAGAAAGAGACCAGACTTTCTATACTGAGTCCTCCAGCCTGACATTTCCGTTGGTGGTGTGCTAGCTTAGGAAGATAGGTGTGTGACTATAAGCTAGTACAACCAGGGAGAGGGTATAGAGAACACAGCTGTCTGTTCTTTATCAGTATTTATTTAGGTGGTACACATATTCAACATACATATTCCTTATATATTAGTTATTTTGTCAGAGATTTCCATCTGGAAATTTTAGGGTATGCTTTAATACTTTTATATTTTGGTACTAGAACTTTGAAATTTTATCTTTCCTTGATTTTATGCCACAATTTAATATGCAGTGTGATTTAATAAATTTACCAACACTCACTTTAGGACCGTGTAAATAAACCTAAGCAATGGAGTACTATCAGTGTCTATATATGAGTATACACACACAAACATACATACACACACACACACATTGAGAATGTAATTATATAGATCTGTAAGTATTAATTATACTCATATTTAATTCACAGAATGAAATAGAATCCAAACAGATTGATGGCTTGAAAAGTGACACTGCTAAGAAGTCAGGTAAAATGCCTTATTACTGAAATTATACAAATGACCTGTTAGAATTTGTTATCAAACAGAAATCTGAGGTAAAATTAGTGTTGTACAATCTTTCATCATTTGTACTAAATGAATAATTTCCTTAGTATTACAGGCAAGCAATAATTACCCTATTCACTGTCCTGCGCAGCTGGTGTTTTAGTGGTTTCCTGTGTTCAATTCTGACATTCTCAATCACTCAGTGAACTGACAAATCTGGTGTTCTTATCATGAAATATTTAACAAACAAACAGCAACAACGAAAACCTGTCAATGTCACAATTTTCATCATGCATGTTGTGGAGGGTTATGGAGCTCTTTATAGCAATTTGTCATTATTAATTGATTTCCTACTTGGCATAAAATCTATTTTCTATAAAAGGCAATTTTTGTAGATGAAATTAACCATTGACAAATGGTCAGAAATGAGAAACAATTAGCTCAAACAATTCTACCTTTTTATTTTATTTCTATTTTTAGAAGGACATTGGAAGAGTCATACCCACAGTGACTCTCACAGTCCCACTGTGTCTCCAGCCATGGTTGCTCAGGAGCCTAATTAAGAGATCAAAGAGCCTGCACCAGTAAGGACTCACCTTTCTTATAGTTCCCCATGACTCAGTGCTGTACAAAACATTCCTACCTTTATCTTTTCTAGCTTTCATTCTCCTTTCACCTTAGGTATGAAAAATGACTTACAGATTGATCCTGTTGCAAGTAGCCCACCTTCCTGCATGCAGTAGAATCAACTACAAATAGAGACAGGGAAAGAAATAAAGATGGGGAAAAGGAAAGGAGGGTGGGCGGGAAGGAAGGAAAAGGGGAGCAAATGAAGAAAGGGGGAGGGATAAAGAATGTACAGATGAACTTAGGAAAAGAAAGTAAAAGAAATGCATAGATAAGTATCTACTGCCACAAAATAGTAGGCTAAGGTGGGAATATAACCTTGACGATCAATTGTTTGGAAATCTCTGATATGAGATCTTTAAGTAATTCTGTGAAAGCCTTCCTTTACTTTCAAGGAAAATACTTATTCTTTGTACTTTGAAGTAGATTTCTGATGCCTGTCACCAAAGAGCCTCTGTTTGATTTAGCTGTACACAAATTTGTTTCCAGAATTACTTACACTTGCCCTTCTCAATCATTCCCCAATATATCCTCTAGGTATATTCAAAGTGAACTTAGCTTTTATTAATTTATGTTTTGTGTATGTTCATGTGTACATGAGTGTATGTTTATGTTCAGGAGTGTATACATCTGTATGTGGAGACAAGAAACCATTATTAGGTGTTGTACCATGGGAGATTTGTGACTCCTACCATGCAAGTGTTTCCAGGTTGATTAACCAGCAAGTCCAGAAATATAATTGTTTCCATCTTTACAGTTGCAATTACAAATGACTATCATAGTGCCTGGCTTTACAAATGCATTCTAAGAATCAAACTTATCCTTTCCTCATTCTTGTGTAGCAAGCCTTTCCTGACTAGTAAAACATTAAAATCAGAATGATTTTTGTGCTATTTCAAATTGTGCCTTAGTGTTTGCATCCTACATGAAATGGAACTGAATGAATAAAGCCATAATCCACATGGGTTTCTGCCTTATCTCTATTCATATACACTGTCTCATAAGTCCTCATGTCATTCCAACACTTTAAAGATGAGAAATGTGTGTTCCTAGAGTTAAATAACCTTTGAAAGTTCTACAAAATAGAGGAAAAGTTGAGACAAAACTCCAGGCTTCATGCATCTGTATACATGGTTTTTCATCATTATGTTTATATTATCTGTGGGTGAAAAAAAACATTCAATTCTTTGCAAAAATTTTTGTGGTATTACTACATGCAGAAATCTTATGGAAGCATCCTTAAAGATTAATGATTTGGGGTCCTTGTCACCCATTTAGGGTTCAAAGCATCAGTGACCTGAAGGCTCTGTTGTACTTCCAGAAATTAAGCATGTTTTCATCTATACGGTCAAAAGAAATGATTTTGTCCAAACTTCCCCATTAGTGAGTGTTATCAAACGAATAGGTATTGTATGAGAAAATGTGTCACTTATTAATGGAAAAAAGAAATTAAAATTTTGATAGATGTGCCAGATGTGGTGGTGTACACCTGTAATCCCAGTATTCAGGAGGCAGAAGCAGAAGGATCTCAGGAGTTTGAGGCCAGCCTAGTCTACCAGCTGAGTCCAGGACAGCCAAAGCTACACAGAGAAACCCTGTCTCGAAACAAACAAACAAAAAATGAATGTGTTAGATGCATTCTCAGTCATTTGGAGGTTGTAGCTACAACAGAAAAGATCATGACTCCGAGCCATAGGTAATATTTCTGAGATGTCATCTGGAACATGTTCAAAATCTCATCCCAATACATCATAATGACATAGTAAGTAATATGAAATGATAATTCTAAGTACATGTGATGCCTTCTTAGATTTCAACACTTAGCCTTAATGTACCATTACTGTAATTAAAGTATCTTAGCCATTTGGTGTTTTGTCCATTTTAGGTCTTGACTTTTCATTCATTTCATTAGTATTATAACATTGATTTGTTTATGATAATCAACTGCTTTCAAATGTTTTGCCAATGATTCAGAAGTAGATATATGGCAAAGATGAAGACAGAAGTAAACAGAAATGGAAATCACAGAGTAAAATTTATAGGCAAACAGTCACTAATTAAAATGGGTCATGTATGTTAGTTAAAATTTCCTAGTACCCATAAGAAAAAGAAAAAAAGTGAGATTATTTTAAACATAAATTTTGTTTATCCAAATATATTTAAACTTCAACATGAAATAAAGTCAAAACCTAATCATGATAAATGTTAAATTTTTCTTACTAACCTTTCATAATCCCATGTATATTTCACTTTACCTCTATTTCACACAGCAATCCATTTGAAAATTCAGGTCTTTCATTATCAGAGTTAAGTTTTCATACTGTCCTTAAGCACATCCGATAGTGTCAACCATGCTGAAGCATTGGGAAATGAATCATATTATTTGATAAAAGAAACATTGAAGCACTGTTACTAGCTTTAAAACGCATGCTACAATTTTTTGTCTTTTGTAATTTTTTATCCCAAGTTCATAGTTTTTTTAAGTAGGCAAAAAAGAGTAAGAAATAGAATATAATGATTACACTGTCTCATAAAAGCTACCACCAACAGAAAGTCTGAACATTCTGGGTAACCTTGGCTCTCTGTTTAAGACAAAAAAAGTTGAATTCCAAGAGTGAGAAAACTGTCAATCACTCATGGTCAAGTATGGCATGTAGTTTCAGGTCATACAGAACAATATCTGTGACTTCACTATCAGATCATAAAACTAAAGGCAACAAATGCGGCACTACTGGTCTTAATTGAAAATAGAGTCATTATCATTAGTAAGGACAAAAATGTCTATAATTGAAAGAAAAAATAAAATTTACCAATGCAGGAATCAAGTTTACACTTCAAAGAAACAATTGCAACCTGTATAGTTTAACAAAGTTTGCTTGATATTTATACAAACCAGATAGAGCAATGTCACAAAATACCTGCCAACTTGCAGTCTCTTGCCTATGTTCGTGCAAGCTAGCCAGTTCTTCCATGAAAAGCAATATTCAAAAACAATAGAGATGTTTCACGAAACTTCTGACCAACATCCAGAAAATACAGCTGAAATCAGTCTTACTAAGGGACAATTAAAAATTTTTAAAGATAATATTTTGAAACATTTTCAAAATTGAGAAGAATAAAGGACTTAAAACAGAAACCAGGCATGGTATCTGCATTAATGATCATGTATAGCCACAAGAAAGATAATGATAGTGTCATTGAGGTTTTCACACAAGTCATCCAGTGGTATCAAAGCGATCAACCCTAGTTCTCCAATAATTTGTCCCTGATAAAAGAAATTGCAAACTTCAATCTCAAATATCGAAGGATGTAGAAACATTTACTAACCTAGAACTGCAATGGAAATAAATTAAAAGATATTTATACTCTATCTTCCATTATTTCTGTTTGTGGAAGAAGGAGAAGAAGAAGAAGAAGAAGAAGAAGAAGAAGAACAAGAAGAAGAACAAGAAGAAGAACAAGAAGAAGAACAAGAAGAAGAACAAGAAGAAGAACAAGAAGAAGAACAAGAAGAAGAACAAGAAGAAGAACAAGAAGAAGAAGAACAAGAAGAAGAACAAGAAGAAGAACAAGAACAAGAAAAGGAACAAGAAGAACAAGAACAAGAAGAACAAGAAGAAGAAGAACAAGAACAAGAACAAGAAGAACAAGAAGACGAACAAGAAGAAGAACAAAAACAAGAAGAAGAGGAGGAGGAGGAATGAAGAGGAGAAAAGGAGGACAAGAAGAAGAAGAAGGAGGAGGAGCAGGAGGAGGAGGAAGATAAGGAGGACAAGAACAAGAAGAACAAGAACAGGAAAAATAAGAACAAGAACAGGGACAAGCTAAGCACGGTGCTACATGCCTTTAATCCCATAACTCACAAAGTAGAAGCAGGTAGGTCGCTGTGAGTTCTAGGCCAACCTGGTCTACAAAAGAGAGTCCAACAGAGCCAGAGCCCTGTGTAACAAAGAAACTCTGGCTTAAAAAGAAGAGAAGAACAAGAAGAAGGTACAAGAAGAACAAGAACAAGAACAGCAACATCAAGAAAAACAAGCACAAAAACATAAAAAACACGAGCAAGAACAAGAAGAAAGACTACCTTGGGATTATGACCCTAAAATAATCACAGATTGAGAAAGGTGGCTACCAATGCAAGAAAATTATTACTTCTTAAGAGGAAAAAAGAGGATAAAGATAAGAACAAGCCTGGAGAGGAACACAAGGAGCAACTGCAGAAACTTCCTCTGAATTGGATGTCAGAAAAACTGTGAACAGCCTTCTCATCTTCTGAGGACCTGGCAGATGCCCAACAATACCTGTCCCTAATGCAATGTTGTGCCCCCATGGCACCAGAAACATCCAGGGCTGCAGCAACAAAAAAGAAACAGCAAAAGAAGAAAGAGAAAGGAGGCAAAGAGGCTAGTGATTAAGATATTCTTGTTGCTGGCTGTTTGTAATCCAGAGTAGGAATATAAGTAAGGTAACACAGCAAGAAGCCCAAAACTCCCTTCTCCATCCGAATTGTCAGGAAATGATTTCTTGTACTTCAAATGGGAACTTCCTCAAACTGCTTAATCAGATTTAGCCTACTTGCACCAAACAGTTTTGCATAAATTTTGAAACTGAAGATACATGGGTGTTAGATACATTATCTAAGCTCTCCAGGATTCAGCTAGTAAGAAAATATGCATTCCTTTTAAAATTTCACCTTAAATTATGTTATAGGAGGCCCTAGGACACTAAATGTTGAATTTTCTGAGCATTCCAAATAGTTTAGTTAGGATTACCTTATGATGAAAATTGTGAAATCTTACCAAAATAGTAGTTTGTTTATTAAATAAGAGGCCAAAAAGACTCAATATCTAAAGTAGTTTTAATGACTTAAGTTTTCTGTCCTTGATGTTGAAATTGTGACTCTTTTTACTTGTATGTATATGTAAACACATCTGACTCATTTGTGCCCTTGCTATTTTCATTTTGAGATTATGTTAATAGTTGATTTAGCTCCATTGTAGACTTCAAGGAAATATATCAATATTACACATACTTGACTCTTAGACAAATGAATTTGGGCTTCTTAATCAGAACCCTTAATGGCCATTATTAAGAAGATAATTTTGACTTATTTATTTTAAGAGGAAACAATATTAGGCTTTACTAAAATTAACAAGAGCATTTGGTCTAGTTATAACTCAGATGGCTCCTATTTCTGGTTATGGTATATGACCTTTCATTGCCTTTCCAAAAGTAATATGGTGTGGAGTCACATTGTGGTGTAAATATTGTTCTTTTCCTTCTTACTAGAAAGCATCTTTCACACTTAAACATTATAAGACACTCATTGGGGTGTCTCACCGTGTTTGATATTCATTTATATCACCCAAGATATTTATTTCAAGCTTTTATTTCCTTGTTATTAGATTATTCAGTTCTTGTTAATAAAAGTCCTGTTATGTATGAGCATTGAAGAATAAAATTAATAAAAAGCCAATAGGAATGAGTCAGTAATTGAAAAGAAATATGAGAGTTTTAATTATTGCAGAATGCAGGAATGCTCCCATTTTATGCAACCAAAAGAGTGTAAATAATGAGTGTTAGTATTATAATGCAAATGTAGAAATTTTACAATTCCTGAGAAGATTCAATTATCAACTTTCCTCTATCTATTACAATGGCAGGATTAGAAACAGAGGGAGTCTGAGACTAGAATGGTGATATTTAAATTATGAAGTGCCCTAGTTGTGAATTTTCTTGCTTATGTGAATCCTCTGGTGCTGTAGAAATTATGCACTATCCCTTCTTTGAAGATGGTGTATAGGTCCCTGCTTTGCAAAACAACTGGTGTTCTTTTTTGCATATGTTGTTTCCCATTAAGTCACTTCCATAATAGTCAGGGTCAACTCATAACAAACATTCACTGGCAGTTAGTGCAGCTTTAGTTACTAGGAATGGTCATCAATAGGGCCATGATTATAGCATAGTTATAAAAATATTAAGCAGTGAGCTGCAAACCATATATAAAAGGCCCTCTCTCTCTCTCTCTCTCTCTCTCTCTCTCTCTCTCTCTCTCTCTCTCTCTCTCTCTCTCTCTCTCTCTCTCTCTCTTTCTCTCTCTCTCAGATTAAAAATTATAAGAATATCAGATCTTGGTGACTTCACACATAGATTTACTAGTAATTAATGTGTTCCTGATCTATGATGTATAGTTAATCCACAGTATTGATATATACTCGCCTACCCAATCTTACAACTAAAGGATTGTCAGAGCCATGCCTGTATGTGAATTTGAGGATGACAAGCTCATACCCCTCAGAGAAGAAGAAATAGTGAAGAAATTCTAGCTAGCCTGGGCCAGGCAAACGTGGCTCTAGCAGGCCTTGCCCCTCTCCTACCTTCCCTCTGCATTGCTAAAAATTGTTAGATTACATTTCTAAAACTAGGCCCAGAGGTCCACTTCCTTATTTGGTTAATTCCTCCTCCTGAGGTTGACTACCAATGTCCAGCTATCAAAATATTGAAGTCCAGCAATCAAAAGCTCCCTATGTCTCAACTAATTAACATGCCTAATTAAAATTAAACTCACCCTAAAACAGGAAACACCCCTTTTACCTTCATAAAGCTCCATTTTCTTACAGGCTATGCCTGTCTCTTCCGTATTGAGAGGCAGTCCTTTGCCCCCCTCCCAGGTCAAATATTCCTTCCTCCTCTCCCTTGTCCTGTTTCTTCCATCTCCCATGTTCCCTTCTCTTTCTCATTTTTCCTCTATCTCCTTGTCCTTAATACTGCTTTCTGTCCCTCTGGGGAAAATCAATCTCTCTGTGTTGAGAATTTGGTCTTGGGGTATCTTGAGCTGACTCCAAGGTTCCCTACAAATAATAACTGTATGTCACAAACTAGTAATACCAATTCAATTTCTCTCCAAGAAGATACTCATCTACAATAAGCAGCAGACGAAAAATAAGATGATAACCTATGACAAACAATCATGAGCTATCTCAGAACCGTACTTTTTTACCCTACATAATTTTGAGGCAAAGAGACTGACAAGGTCTTAGAAGAGACAACTTAAAATAAGATGAGCTCAGTATAGGAAGCTAATAGATTAAAACAGGGTAAATGGTGGCCTGCAGGACCATGTCTCTCATTCATATGGGTTTGGTAGTACACATCTGTGAACCCAACACTCAAGAAACTGACACAGAAATTTCACAAGTTCCAGTCCAGCCTGCACTACTTATGACAAAATTAACTAACTAATTAATTAATTAAAACAAAAATCTTGTGTGCTTCCTAGTCTAAAGGTCCAAACTTCAACAATCCCTTTACATTGGCACAATCCTTTCACTATGGCCAGAGCTTAGCCCTACTCCTTGCCCTCTGTTATATTGATAAACTGACATTCAAGCCCATTAGTAACATACCCTCCACATAAGGAGAGCTCTGGCCTTGCCCTTCATCTCATCTTTGTTGTGTTGGCTTTTACCTCACAAGTCCTTCCTGAATTCCATGCCAGAATAGACTCACTATTTAACAGACAACAACCTTTATAACTTTTTCTCAGTATGAATTAAAAATATGAGAGTGATTAATGAATATTTTCTGTTTCCCATTAATTTAGGGACAGAGTGGATATGTCTTTCACAACTATGAATTCTCAAACACAGCATATTGCCTGGCATATGTAGAAACTCAATAAACATTTACTGATTTAATAAATACATGAATGAGCAACTTGCTTTTTAATAAACAGACTAAAATCTTTCAAAATATTGAAGTTGTACTAAATAGTCATATGATTAAAGTGAGTTATCACTGAGAATATTCATAAAACTATTTTTTACTCTATTATGATCTTAAAATATCTTGGTATTCGTCTCTTTGAATGTTTAGCCATCCTCTTTTTTTACCTTACATTAGTGAATACTGGTGAAATATTTCTCCAAAACAAAATGATTGGCATGTAATACATCCAAAATGTGTCTAAGACAAACAGGAATTGAGTTGCCTGTATCACTATAGAAAAACATATTGGAGGATAAATAACTGAGTAGCCATTAAATAGGAAAGTGTAGCTATGAAATACTAAAAAATATTCATTTGACCACTCTATTTATTTACATAGAAAATATAAACATTATCTTGAGAAAAAATTAGTATTCCATAAACTGTTTGAGGTTATGACTGGAATGTTACTATATATTTTATTAAACTTAGTATAAATCTATTCATGAATTCATTTGCGTAAGCCCTTCATGTATGTGATTATCAATTTAATGAAAAATTCAATCATAAGAGATAATTTTTGTTTTAAAGAAGTAGAATATGTGCCAATGATACATCTGTAACAAATAAATTCCACAAGCCATACATGCACCAATTACAACTGCCCCATCAGTTTCTCTGTTTTTCTATGTACACCATATTTATTGCTGCATAGTATTCTGCTTTGTCAATAGATCACAGTTTAGCCATTCTCTTCCTTAAAAAATGCATCTGTTTCCAGGTATGTCCTTTCAGCATTCCTGGATGCAAACCCTACTGCATACCCAGTGTGTTCAGGCTCTGTTAATAAGGATCAAAATTGATTAATACTAAGTGAAAATTATCTTCAATTAAACAGGAGAATGTTATACCATCTTTATTTTTCAAAACAAACTTTAAAGTGTGCATGTCAGGCACTCACCACAAGGGTAAGAAATACATAAAGATCCTATATGTTTCGATATTAAAGATAATAAAATAGTTACTCAAGAAAAGCTATCTAGCATATCTGTCAAATCACACAGCATCAGCTGCAGTGATCCTTTCTGCAAAGTGTGCACATCACACCCACATGGTGTGTGGGTCTCCATTGTTCAACAACCTCTGCTACAAGTATCATGCTTCCCCTAATCTAAGTACTAAAATGCAGTATCTGGTTGTAATCTTAATTTTTTCTCATTTATTGGTGGCTCTGGCTTGTTTCTGTAAACTTTTGTCTGTTTCCTCCAAACTAGCTTTGTTTTCCTCCTGATTTATGGAAGTCCTCATGGACTGTTAGCCTGCCTTTTGTTATTCCTGGGTTGTTTTTTGTTTGTTGGATTTTATCTTCTCATAGCACCTGACTTGCCTTTTTTCATAAGTTTTTATTGATGAACAGTAAGTTTTACATTGTGTACCTCAATCCCACTCATTTTCCAGTCCTTCCATATCTGCCCTCCAGCCTCATAATCTTCCACAAAAAGATTTTTTTTTAAATAGAAGGAAAAAAAAAAAAAAGAAAAAAAATCATTCACCATGGAAACTGCAGTTTGTCATAGTGTTTCACATAGTATACCCTTTTGTCCAAACAGCATTACTTGCAAATGTTCACTGCAAAAATCAGCAACCCCAGACCCCAGACATCTGGACATCTACATGACCTTGGTGTGGTACATGGGCCATAGGTCTGGTTCAAGGCCTCTGGCTTCTGAGACACCATCAATGCTGCACTCTCACCCTCACCCTCCATGCAGATACCCTGCTGTTTCCTTGAGTCATGTAGAACCTGTGGCTCTAGTTCTGAGAAACTGTCCCCTTTACTCACTCCAGCAGCTCGTAGGTAGGGGTACATGTTGGGATGGGCCAGCTCAATGCCCTGAATTGGGGCCTGGATGGTAGCTGCGTTGGTCAGGTTACCAGTCTCTTTTGCACACACCATCAGGGCCAGGGCCAGTTCTCCTGCCCTTCCCCAGCAAGGGCAGGAACAGCTCTCCTGAAGCCACTCCACCAGGTCCAGCTCTCAGGTACATCCCTGTTAAAGGATGGGGTCCAATTCCTTTGAGTGTCATGCCACCTAGGAGAGAGGCCTGCTCAACTCTCCAATACCCAAGTCACCACTCTCTCTCCCAGTGTGGTGGCTGGTGAGGAACAGGTCCAGTTCAGTGCAGCCCCTCAGACATCAACATGGCCTTAAACAGTAGCCCAAGAACCCAGACATCTGCTCGACCTTTGACGCTAACATAGGCCATGGACTTCAACACAGACCCCTGCTGCAGTAGGGCCACAGACCCAAACATGGTCCTTGGTGGCACCATGGACCCAGACATCACCATGGCCTCAGGTGGCAGTATGTGCCTCTCATCTCAGGCTGTTCCTCACCACCATAATGTCTCCAGTTCTTTCTTTCTTCACAGTGCACAAACCACTCTGCTTTTCTTTCTCACCCATCTCTTCACCACATACTTGGTTATAGCAGAGCTGCCTGCCCCAGCCAGTACTACACAATGGCAGGCTTGGCCTGTACCTATTAGTTTCTTAAATAGCCCCAGTAGAAATGTTGCAGATCATGTTAGAACCTCAGTACATGATTAATACAAACACAGCAACATCTAAAATATTTTTAAAGAATTTACCCAATTTAATTGACTAAAAGTAGCATTTACAAACTCATTCATATTTCCAAAGTCCCTTATTAGATTTTATATATCATTTCCAAGGCCTCCAAAGAACAGGCTGAAGAAGAAATCTGGCTCCCATCTGCTTATGACCCATCAACTAAGAATAGCATTTACATTTTGAAGTAGTAATAAAGTGCAAAAGAAAGATGTTTGCAACATGAGAAAATTACATGAAATTAAAATGTCATTGTCACAGCTGAAGTTTCATTGGAAGATTCTGTTTGCTCTGCTTGGAATAAATTTGTCCTGCACCTGGAGAACCTAGTAGCTTTTACCAAGACTTCATATCTTATAATATTTTGTGACTAACACTTTATAGGAAAATAATTGCCAATAATAACCCTAGCATTGTAACTTATATTGGATTGTGATATCACTGGACTTCTATATTTCTTACTCCTGCATCTCTATGTGGTGATATGTTCTGGTGTCTGAATTTACTCTTGTTCTACTGAATAAAGATAACTGAACTTGCCAAATTTATTGCTGTTCATCGTTAGCCACCTAAGTGACATTTTAATAAATAGCTTTGCACACCATGGCAACCCCATCTGCTTCTGCATCTGAGCCTTCAGTTTTGGCTTAGGCAACTTCAGCTCAATTTTGAACTGTGATCATTCAACCACTTGAACAAATGTGCAAGTAGAACTTCTTTTTTGAAGCAAGTACACAGAATGGTCAAGAGACTTCTGAGGAAACTGGATCATAGGCTTTGTTTTTCTGGAAGAAAATCAGCATTAAATGTAGCAGCAAGTCAATATGGAGACATATACAAATAAAAATGAACAGTTAATATAAAACCATAATTTAAATGATAAACTTTTTAAAAATATATTTTATTTATTCTTTAAGTATATCATTTGAGATATAGTGACCATATTCATTTTACTCTCCTTCCCACATCCTCCTTTCCTACCTATGCAGCGTCATGCCTCCCCCACCTCCATTTCTTTAAAGAACTGTGGAGTCCAGTATGTGTTGGTGTGGGGAGCCATGGTAAATTCTGCCATGTCAGAAATCCTGTGCTTAGGCTGCATGCTGTGATCTTCTAGTTGCTGACCTTTGCCTCAAGATGTCTTGTGTTCTAGGCTATCCTTGGACTATTGACCTTTGAAAGAAGTAGAAAAGTCCCAACTTGGAACCACACAGAGGATCAAAGGAAGTTCTTACAGGGAACTACTGAGAGAAATATGAAGTTCTTACAGGGAGTTACCCAGAGAACTAGGAAGTTCTACAGGGAGTGATTCAGGCTATTGTATTCTTGCCTGGGGGCTAGGGTGAGTGAGATTAGAATAGATCCTATTGACCTTACTCTATATATATTCTTACTAGTCAACATTAAAGTGAATCTTGATCAGAAATTTCCTGACTTGATTCGTTATTTCTCGCTTCTCTGTACCCTACTATCAATCCCCACTCCCTCTTTCAGGTGAACCCCAGTTGGATTTATACGCAGGCTGAGACATGGCATTTGGCACCTGAGCAAGAGACTGAAAATGAGAAAATAAGTGAGGGACATTGCATGGAAAGATGAGTGAAAGACAAGTGGACCGTTTGCCCGAAGTCACCCACTTCGCAGAAGAATGGCAAGGTAAGCAATGCAAATATGAGACAGAGCAATACTAAAGATTTATTCAGAGAGACATTGAAAAATAAGTTTCAAATGTGAGAAATAACCAATGATGACAATACAAATACCAACTTCATTGACTACATTTCTCTTACTACTCTTGTTGAAAGTATGAACCTGGGAAAGTAGAGCTTAAACATGATTAAAGTACAATAGCCAACTTTATTCAGGCCATCAGACAATTCATATTATGAAGTATTCTGAGGATTAAGGAAGGACATAAGCAAAATTCATGTTGGTTTAGACTACATACAAACACAATGACAAGCCATGTTTGTAAACATCTGATGAACAAAAGTAAGCAGCAATGTGTAATCTGAAGCAAATACACTCCTATTTACTATACCAGGAAGGAACAGGAAAATGCATTCCAAGAAGGAAGAACAAAAGTTACAAACTCTTTTCTTGTTCACTAGGAGTTTTCTCATAAGCTATTAGAAATCTCCTCACACAGATAAATTCATGGATCATCTTTGAACAACTCCCAAATGGGGTCACACCCACAATTTTACCTGAGTTTTAGTTTCATCTTTGGTCTGAAAAATAATTAGACCTATATGAAATCTGTTCTATGGAGACAAATTCCTCCTCTGAATGATGACTTTCCTCCTGGCATGAAATTTCTGAAGAACATTCTCATTTTTTGAGTTCCATTTTTTCTCACTGGCCTGATAGTCAAATAGAGAGACAATATTCTAAAATGTCTCTTTAGATTATTGTCAATTCTATCAAGGTAGTTACATTCTGTTGTAGGTAATTTAATTTATTACTGGTCTAATGAGATTCATTATGTTGAAAAGTCATTTTATGTGCCTTGATGTGAGAAAAAATTAGGACATTTTTATACGCCAAAGAAGCAAAATATTCTATTTAGCCTACACAGTATTTATTGAATGTTTTGTAGGATGTTTTTCTTTTCTCTAATATCCAATCAAGTACTTTAAAAACAGATTATATCCTTAGAATTATCATCTCATACATAATGATAACTCTACAATGCACCAATAGACATTTGATTAAATCAGTATCTATACGTGGTTCTGAGTAAGACATCTGGAGTTAAGCGTATAAGTTATGAAATGCATGTTTTAAATTTTATTTATTAACATTTTTATGCTTCTTGCATATTAAAAAAGAAATGATTCATTGTAACTTCTGTCTTCTTTTTCTCTTCCATCTCACAAGTTTCAAAAGCAAGTACTAACATCTCATTCTCTTAGAGAAGCTAAATATTTTGGATGGATACTTTTAACTTTCAAACACTAGAATCCATAAGACTTTCACATTTTAGACACTAATTTCTCAAATTTCTGGAAGCTCAGCTATTCTTTCACTGTTTCCTCAGATGTTTGTAATGTTCTCATGTTCCCAGGCCTGCATGAATCCAAATCTTCATGGTCCAACCCAGGGCTTTGTAAAGTTATAACTCAAGACTCTTTATGTTGACAATTTTTTTCATAATTCAAAGTAAATAGGTACTCATATTAATTGCTTATTTAAAAGTCACAAATAGACTCATTTGAAAATAATATTTGGTAAGCATGTTTCTTTTCCATTTATATGTGTGCTATTGAGGAGTCTGTGCTCCTTATTTTTACATAAGACACTAAAACTTTTCTGAATATTTGTTATTAAAAGAAGTAGCGCATCTTAACTTTTTATGGCTGACTGATGGCTTGATGGTAAATAATCAATGGGGAGAACACATCTACACTAAACACATAGGATGAAATGTCAGGTGCATGTTGACTATCATTTCAGAAGCTGTTGAAAAACATGTCTTCATCCCCAAATTCGTTTAACAAAGTTTCTAAACCTCATCAGAAAGTGGTTTTAAAAATTAATCACTTTTACATAGTCCAAATAATAGGTGAATTTGGTACTTGTATGTTAATGAATCCATGGGAAAATATTAAAAGTGTCTTTTTCCATTATTAAAATTTTATGTTTCTATAAAAGCAGAGAACTTCATATAGATAGTAAAAAAAAATAGTCTATTTCCTAAGGTGAAATAGTCTTTTGATCTGAGGCAGCTGCTGTAGATGGGAAGGCACGCTATCCAAAGTCTGCACATGGTGTGTGCAGAACAAAGGCAACAGTGGAGCCATGCAGTGCAACACAGGTGAGCACTTCTGTAAACACCTCAGAGTCATTACACATTTACTCTTAAGTGTGACTCGCGTAACCGTCTCGCCAGCAAGAATGACGCAGCACACGTACAGGATCCTTCTGCAGCAAAGCTTTAATGCATTTTGAGAGGGAGAGCATAAGCTTACAGCGAGTAAAATGGAGACCCCAAACTGAAGAAACCCATCCCTTATATAGGACACTGTCCTCCGCTTAGGATGTGTCAGTCCCTGGTTGGCTGTTGCTCATCGGGCGAGATGACGCCACGGGAGAGGAAGAGCGCAACAAGTGGAAGGTCCCTTTGCTCACGCGCAGGTTATCCGTTTATCCGTTTGGGGCACAGGCTGTCAACGCCATCTTTTAATGGCGGACATGAGTGTGGCCTCTTACACTTAAGTATAGTTTTTGTCACTGAATGTTTAGAAACTTTTTAAACAAAATTTTTGTGGTCTGTTTTCATCTTCATGTGTTGTATGGGATTACAGCCTACAAGTAAAGATGCTGTGATGTCACTGGTCCCATAATAACTCTGACTTTAAAGATGAGAGACTCAATTGTTCCTCCTATGAACACTTTTCTTTTCAGTTACTAGTTCTGAGGAAGATAATTTATTTTTTACTCTTGGGGGGTTCTAATTACCCTCTCTAGCTTCCAAATAAATGACAAATACTTAATAAATTTATTAATAAGCACTAAACTCAATAACTTGGCAGATATGCATATATACTAATCCTCTATGCTGGTGTTGCTATTTTATAGCTATATGCTTCAATTTACTTGCTATATTGGTCCTGTCTGGGTTGTTTCTGTTCCATCAGGTCAATTTCTCATGACATCATCCTCTCTCTCCCTCTCTCCCTCTCTCTCTCTCCCTCTCTCTCTCTCTCTCTCTCTCTCTCTCTCTCTCTCTCTCTCTCTCTCTCTCTCTCTCCCTTCCCCTTCTTCCTCCTCCTTCCTTCTCCTTGAGGTCACTACATGAGATCCCAAGACTGGGAATCAAGGCCCTGCCTATTTCCTCCTCCAAGAATTTGTTGTCCAGCCTCTTTATTGATCAATCAGAGAAATTAGGGAGAAAAGTTGACACAACACTGCTAGGTATATGGGAGAATTCCCTTGTCTATACTGTTAGCAGATCTCAGGCCTATATTTTAGCACAGAGCAACAAACAAACCCTCACAATAGTCCCTAATTACTTCCCATGTAGTATCCATTTTATCTCATTGTGCAGTGTGAACTATATTTAGCTTTATAACACAGTCCTAAGGAAGGTATCTTTTAAAACAGACTCCTTTAAACAATATTAAATGTTTCCCTTGTAGGTTCTTCCTAACACCTTAAACTTGATTTCTATTTTAATATATCATATAAGATGTTTTACTTAGCTATACATTCTTGTTTAGTAGCTATTCCTTGGGATTGAAACATTCCCTCATGCAGGGAAGTAAGGAGTCTCACAAAACTCACAGAAAGTTACAAAAACTCACAAGATAATTTCAAGAAACCATAAGAAAGTTTAAAACTCATGTGCTACTTCTGCCTGTCAGAAGATTGTGGAAACAATTACAAGGAAGAGAAGTCTCTATAAAGCCACCCATCAATTGTGAAGAAAATGTCAATGATGCAGTTTTCATGGTTGACCATCCATGCTGAGTGGGTTTTTTGGTCATTAGCCTCTAAGTTATCCATGTAAGTAGCTTAATAAGCACATTGGGTCACACCAGGCTAGACTTGGGTGGACTCATTTATTGCCTCTGCCAACATTGGTCTATCTGAGGTGAATAGACACTTGTTTGTGTCTTCCCGGGAAAGGTTATGCACCAGCACTGTCCTTCCACATGACTTTGGACTTCACAAGAATGCAGTGCACTGTGGTTCCTCATCAAGTCAGTATTTAGACAAAGCTTATTCTGACTGCGGGTCAAAGAGGGGTATATGTAAACTTCTGTATTTTTTTCCAGAACAAAGTCTTACTCTGATAATTTTACATTATTATTCAGTTAATTTTAGAGTCTTTGTTGAATGCACTCTCTTTTCTAGGTATTCTCAGAACTGTCCATTAATTCGTGGCATTTTCTGGCTGCTTATGACAAAATTAGGACCTTCATGCTTTCTAGTACAATCCCCAAAGCAAAAGGCAGAAAAATGAATAGCTGATTGTTGAAAGTAGATGAAATTACAAGCAGCCCTAAAATAAAAGAGAGGCCGTGTGCAACAGTGGTATTGCTTAGTTTAGAATAGGTTTTAAATTTAAAAAGGAGGGAGGATGCAAACTTTTAGTGCATGCTTCTATATCATTTTAATTATTTTATAACATTGATTTATAGTAACTGGTTTGCTGATGATGTCAAATGAACTCTTATGTGGGGCATGATAGATTATTTCACTTACCGTCTTCTAGATGCATGATGATGCTCTTGTGCATAGAAGTTACATAATTTATACAATCAAATTCAAGAGACAGATTTTTCATTTATGTTACTCATTAAAAAAGATTTCAACGTTTTTTTCTGTCTTTCTTTTATTCTGATACTTTTTCTCATTTTTCTTAATAGCATTGTGGATTTGTATATTTTATTAGAAAGTAAGATAACCATTATCTGGCTGTGTTGCTTCTACCTGTTGTATTTGATTTTGACTTGTTACACTACTTTCCATTACTGTTTTTTGCTGTTTTTCCCCTGCTTATCTGCCTGAACTTATTGTGGAGGGGTCTGTTTGATATGCATTCCCTCTTTTAAAAGAAGACATTTAGATGTGATTTTTGTTTTGCTTAATTTCTAAAATTTTTACTTTATTATAAAAGCATGTAAGCTTCTGAATTTATTCATAAGAAGTACAACATTCTATGCTGTGTCTCTGAAAATTTGTTATATTCTCATTCTATACAGTTCTGGGATTATTTTTTGAACTATAAATTAATTTTCACATTTATATATTTTGTCAATATCACATGATGTCCAGTGGTCTATATTTGGATAATTTCGTATAAGTAGAGTTTTCTATATATTTCATGTGATTGCATCATAACAATTTATATTGTGTCTATATAATGTGACCTATAAAATTTCCAAGAATTTTGCATTATCTCAACATATGCTTAAGTTTTGTAGATATAGTAGTTTGTCATTGAAAATACTGTACTATTTACATATATTGAACATTTTAAAATTTTGATGACTGTACAAATGCTTAACATTTTACTTATCATTTCTTTTTATAAGATATAAACTAATTTTATTAAATCTTTCATTTCAGGGTGAGTTCCTGGTCATGCAATTAATTTCTTTCCCATTTAAGGTGGGAAATAGAAAGAAGCTAAAATTATAATCTTGAATATATAAGACTGCTGAGCTCAGAGGGGCCAATACATTCGAATGTTCACAAAAATATCTTAAAGGTTCTCATTATATGATAATAATTGTATAATTAAAAATATAATTGCATAATTATTTACAATAGAAATTAAGACA
This sequence comes from Acomys russatus, assembly GCF_903995435.1. Taxonomy (NCBI): domain Eukaryota; kingdom Metazoa; phylum Chordata; class Mammalia; order Rodentia; family Muridae; genus Acomys; species Acomys russatus. The sequence goes on along the minus strand of NC_067138.1, from coordinate 78,565,376 downwards.
GTTTTATTCCAAGAGCAGATCATCTTATTTCAAAATAAAAAATCTTAAGCAGTAGCACAAATATGAAAGCCAAAAAAGAAAGGTGATGTGAGATTAACAGTTGGTGGGAGGGCTGAGTACAGTAAAAGAAAACACTTAAGGATCACTGATTAAATATGGTGTCATCAAGTTACAGAAAGAAAGAAAGAAAGAAAGAAAGAAAGAAAGAAAGAAAGAAGAAAAAGTGAAGTAGAAAGGAAAGATGAGAAAAGGAAAGTAGGAGGAACGGAGGGAGGAAGACACCAAACCTTTACACACTATGATATCCCTATGTTGGTTTGCTGAATTCTATAGCCATAGCTTTACTCTGCTAATTCCAAGAAGTGGTTCATGTTTATCCTGTTTGATATGGCTAAAATCCACTAATAAGTGAGTACATACCTTGGGTGTCTTTCTGGGTCTGGGTTAGCTCACTAAGGATGGTCTTTTCTAGGTCCATTGTTTTTAATAGATGAGTACTATTCCATTGTGTAAGTGTACAACAATTTCTTCACCCATTCTTCAGCTGAGGAACATCTAGTTGTTTCTAGATTCTATCTATTACCAATAAAGTTGCTATGAATATAATTGAGCATGTGTCCTTGTTCTATGGTGAAGCATCTTTGGGGTACAGCTATTCCAAATTTTCTGAGAAAGCTCCAAATTGATTTCTAACATAGTTGCACAAGTTTGCACTCCCACCAGCAATAGAGGAGTGTTGCCCTTTCTCCACATCCTGAGCAGCATGTGCTGTCACTTGAGATTTTGAACTTAGTCATTCAAGTAGATGTAAGATAGAATCTCAGAGACATTTTGATTTGCATTTCTCTGATGACTAAGGACATTGAGCATTTATCTAAGTGTTTACCAGTCATTAAGATTCCTCTGTTAGTGACAATTGAGGCATTAAGTTGAGGAGTAGATTCACTAATCTACTTTTTATTCTATTTTCCCTATATATTTCTATATTCCCCTTCTTTATTTTCTACCCCATCTCCAAAACTAGAATGAGAGATAAAGGAAAAGAGAGACATCCCTGAGTCGAACATTGCTTTCTCTCTAAACAAGACCAGTAATAACTTATAACCAACTCCCATTGAAAATAACCCTCAATAGCCCAAGAAAGCAATCAAAAACCTACCTGGCACCCCTTAAAGGAAATGGGGCATCCTTCTCTTAAGGGTTTTTCTGGCTGATTTGGAATGAATAAAACCTTTGTAGGGATCCAAACATAATTGGGGAATTGGTTAAGTAAGCTAAAAATAGCATTTGTGGTCCAGTTTCTAAATGTTGGAAATTTCAGGCTTAATTAGAGTCCTGTGTAGGACAGTCTAAAATGCTGGACCAACTGAGATTGGAAGCTTTCTTCACAAATATGTCTGCCAGATATATTGGATTAGAAGACTGAAGATGATACTCCTACATTAGAGAGTTTTAGGTGACTATTCAGGTAGCAAACTGTCTTTGTCATCTTCTCATTTGGAAAGCTACTAACCTGCACTTCTGGTATACTCAGGTAATCAATTTTATTCCTTCTCAAGTCTCTGATGCGGTTGAAGACCAGCTATCTTAGTTTACAATTAAGCTTAGTTGTTTTGGGGTTAAGATATTTTTAGGTCTAGATATGTATTTTAAGTTGGTAATGATGAGATATGCTAGAGAGTGATTTATATTCAGAATTTTACATGCACCAAGATAGGAGAGATGTTTTCCTCAAGGCTGTCAAGTACAAGTGGCCAAAACACTAAGAACATAACATTAATATAATTCCTGATTGTGTCATGGTTCTTCTTCTTATAGGTACTTAGTATATGTATATGTATATGTATATGTATATGTATATGTATATGTATGCAAAAATATAAAATGTTTAATTAAAAATTTACCAATGTATCGATTTCCTCAACTGTATCGTCTATACCTGAGATTCTCTTCTCCATCTGTTATATTCTGTTAGTGATGCTTACCTATGTGGTTCCTGTTCTCTTGTAATATTTTTCATCTCTGGTATTTTCTTGGTTTTTATTTTCATTATTTATTCTATTTCCATTTTCAGGCCTTAAACCATTTTATTCACTCTCTTTACCTGTTTGATTATATTTATGTATATCCTGTATTTCTGTCTGTCTTTCTTTTTTCTGAGACAAGATTTCTCTATGTTATCTTGGCTGTCTTGGACTCCTTTTGTAGACCAAGCTGGCCTCGAACTCACAGCAACCCACCTGCCTCTGTGTTTTCCAGTATTTCTTTGAGGAATTTGTTCATTTCCTACTTAAATGCCTCTTAACAACTTCATAAATATAGATTTAAGGTCATTTTCCTATGTTTCATATACATTAGAATATATAGGGTTCTTTTTTCCGGGGGGAGGGTGGATCTGGAGGAGCCATATAGCCCTGATTTTTGTTGACTGTGTTCTTACGTTGGTCTTTAGCCATCTGGTTGGTTGTGGAGTTGTTTTTTCCTGGGACCTGCTGAATTTCTCTGGTCTTTGTGATCTAGTGAGGTCCTGTAGGTCTCCTCAAGACCCCTTGTAGAGCTGAACTGAAGCCAGGATCTACATTTCTCTAAAGTCTGGAGTCATTTTCAAGGTGGTGAGAGAAGCCCAAAGAGGTGCTTTCTGGTATTTCAGCATCAGCCATGCAGCACTAACTGAGCAGACACTGAGCTCCTGGCCCTCAGATTCAGCTGGGCTCTGCCATCTTGGACCTGAGACCATGTATACTTCTATGTCCAGCAGGCTTCCACACATGGACCAGTGGAACCATGGATTAGAGGTTTAGATGCTGTCCCTGGTATCAGATGCTGCCCTTGGGGAATTGTGGGGAATCTAAGGTCTGTTTGCTGGAGTTGAGTGCCTCTGGAACTTCAGACTCATGCAAGAGTAGGAGGAAAATGCAGGGCACTATGAGCTGAGGACCGTGCACAACTTCTGGACCCAGGCAACAGTTGTAGGGGGGGCTGCAGTGCTTGGAAATGTGCATCGCCAGCTCCTGGGGTGTCCCTTCCTATCCAGGAAACATCAACATTGGTGCTTTGGAGTCAGCCACCAGGTTACTCACTGGATCTATAGTCTTTGATCTTCTGCTACTCAGATAAGGCACTCCCTGGCCACTGCTATGTTGGACAGCTCCCGCGTCCATAACTATTACTTCAATAGTTTGATGGCAGATTGTGACACACAAAATCATTTAACAGGTAAAAAGGAAATAGTACAGTGATCATCAAGATTACCCTAATTGTTAAGAATGAGCAGAAACTATTCAAAAGTCTTCATGATTAAGTTTTAAGTCATTCTGTGATATGGAAGCAAGAAGACAGGTAGAATGTGGTCAACATCTTTATCCTAGGACCTGAACTGAGTGCACTGGAGAGAAACTGTGCATTGAGAAACAGTTTTACTTGGAGTTCTAAAGTGGGACATAATCTTGCCTCTTTTTTTTTTCTTGAAGTAGAAAGGGTTGAGAATCTAGTCAAATAAACTCATTAATAGAATAACATCCATACAATGCAAAAATTAAATAATATTGCCACCTTTTCTTTGACATAAACTTGAATGTTATACATTTATTGCAGTTGTTGTGTCCTTACATTGTTCAATGGAAAATTTGCACAGAGAAACATGACATTGAAAGGGGAAATATTAACTAAGTAAAAATTAATAATTTTACTCTTAAAATACAATATTTAGGAACATGTTGTCTCCATTCCTACTTTTCAGTCCCTCACCTTGTTATAGCAAATGGCAAATCAGGCTACTTATGCTTACTTCTCATTTGTACTGTAAATACAGAGCACTTAAAAGAAATCAATGCTTAGCTTTTTGTCTATTACTTCTGAAATGTCAATACAACATTAAATGTGAACTAGGAGAAATTACTGGCAGGCAATAATTACATAATGCACAATAAAATGTGCTTCAGTTTCCAACAGAATTTTCTGGGCACTTAGGGCCCCTTTCTTAACAAGTGAATTTCAGAAAATTAAAAGAGAAAATAGCTTCTATTTCCTAGTCAAAAGACATTGTTTTATTAAAAATCAACTTGGAAGATCAAAATGGAAAAAATAAAGATACAAATAGTAATGCATTAACCCAAATAAAAGCCATTAACATTTAATGTTGTTTTATTTATATAATCCTCAGTTATTAAAATTGCCCAAATTAATATTGAATGGTTGCATAATATCAATTTTCATATATATGAAATAAGATCTACTTCATTTTTCCCCATTAACAACAATTTTAAAGTTTATCCCATATGGATAATAAAAATCAGAGATGCTTTGTTTCTCTACCCATTGCCCTTTCTGTTCTTGCCCATGTGATTACTGATTTTCTCTTGACTGGCACAAAGAAAATGCTGCCCCTGGTGAGTTACTGACTCACACAGGAGAGTTACTTGCTTCTTTCTCGTTTCTCTTTGTATTTTCCAGTTTCAAATTTCAGGAAGCCGTTGCCTACCTTGGAAATTAGGAAGAACATAATTTACCATTACAAACATTTAGGGAAATTCAAGAACTCCAACTGGGAACACACATACCAGATGTGTTCACTTACAGAAAAAATAAACTCAATTAAGATGCGAGCATCTTAAAGTCAAAGGCAAGGTGCACTGTCACTTCTGACACCACCCATTTTTCTTACTTTAGTGTCGATTACATTTTATATGAAATTCTGATTCCTGTGGCATTTAACAACTTGAGATTCTGTTCTCAATGAGTAAAAGTTAACATATATCCTTTTTTTACTTTTAACCCTATGTGAACATATACAAAAAGGATTAAGTGTTAAATACCAAATGCTGTTTTACCTAAGTCCTTTTATCTCCACTAAAATCCATAATTTAGAAATTGTTATCTGAGTGATTTACATCATAAGGATATAACCTAAACATCTTCATTTTAAAGAGCAATACAGTTTTATCTGTTTCAAAAGCCATATACATTAGTATTTGTTTCTTGTTCATTTACTTCTGTTTCCTTTTTATTTTTCTCAGTCTTTATACACAGACTTTCAAATATCATCCTTTTATTGTAGAGTTTGAGTTCCTATATTCTCATGGAGTTTACTGTTTATCTTAGTACTGTAGAAAAGACCCTTTGGAAAGTGGGACAAAATAATTGCCTTTTCCTACATGCAGGGACTCAGAATATTTCATAAATGATTCTGTAAACAAGATACATTATATAATTTTAATTAATTAATTAATTAATTAATTAACATACTTTACATCCCAAACTCAATTTCCCCTCCTTTTACTAGCAGTCCTTCGCCACTACCTTCCCCACTAAATTTCTCTCCTTCTTTTTCTCTTTAAAAAGGGGAGGCTTCCCATGGGTATCAACCAACCTTAGCATATTAGCATATCAAGTTACAGTAAGACTAGGTGCATCTTCTCCTTTTAAAAAATTATTTATTTAGGTACTTCTTACTTATCTACTTTTTTTTTTTTTTTTACTTTACAATCTGGTCGTAGCCCCATCCTCCCTCACCTTATAGTTCCACCCTCCCTGTATCTCCCCCTCCCCCCATTCCTCTGAAAAAAGGAGCACCCCCCACCAATCCCATCCACCCCAGATCATCAAGTTGTATCAGGAGCCTGTCCTCTTGCCATGTGACCTGGAAGGCAGGCATGCCAGAGGAAAATAACCGAAAAGCTGGCAAGAAATTCCCTATCAGAGACAGACCCTACTCCCCTTACTAGAGGACCCACGTGAAGCCTAAAGTGCCTCATAGGCTATATCTTTGTAGGATACCTAGATGCAGTCCATGCAAGGTCCTTGGTTGGTGCTTCTGTTTCAACAGACCCTTCTGGGCCTTGGTGAGTTGGCTCTGTTGGGCTTCTTGTGAACCTCCAGGCACTTCCTGGTCTTTTTCTCCTTTTTCTCACTTTTTGACAAGGCTCCCTATGCATCACCCTAAGTTTGCATGTGAGTTCATCTTTCTGCTTCAAAGTGCTGCTAGGTAAAGCCTCTCAGAGAACAATTCTGGTAGACTACTGTCTGATAGCATAGCAGAGTATTGTTAATGTCAAGGGTTGGCATCTTCTCCTTTGAGGATAGATGAGGCAGCCACGTTGGAGGAAATAGTCACAGAGGCAGGCAACAGAGTCAGAAAGATCCCCTGTTCCTGTTGTTAGCAGTCACATATGAATACCAAGCTACACAACTGTTTCACAAGTGCAGAGGTCATAGGACAATCTCATGTATGCTCTGGTTGGAGGTCAATTTCTTTGACCTGCTGTGGGCTGAGGTTAGTTGATTCTATTGCTTTTCTTGAGTTGTCTCTGTCTCTTATAATCCTTCTTCCCCATCTTCCATAGGATTCCTGAATCTCCACCTAATATTTGACTATGGGTATCTGTTTCAGTTTCCATAAGTTTCTGGGTAAGGTCTCTTTGGTGTCAGTTGTGCAAGGCTCCAACCAGCAGGTATAGCAGAATGTCATTAACAGTATCCTGGGTGAACTCCCTTTCATGGCATGTGCCTCAAGCTGGACCGGTCATTGTGTGACCTTTTCCTAATTTTTGCTCCATATTTACCCCTGTGTATCATGTAGGCAGAACAAATTTCAGGTAGAATGTTTTATGACTGGGTTTGGGTCTGAGTCACATCATCGGAAGTCTTCCCTGGTTATAAGCGGTGATCATTTTAGGTTCCATATTCCTTGTTGCTATGAGTCTTAGCTAGAGTCATCCTCATAGGGTCCTGGGAGTTTCCAGTGTGCTAGGTTTCTAGTTCTCCCCAGGGATGCCCCACCCTTATTACAGTTGTCTATGCTAATACTTTCTCCTTATATCCATCCACCCCCTTTTTCTATTCTATTTTTCTCTTCTCAGTGAGACTCAAACATCCCACCTTGGGCCCTCTTGTTACTTAGCTTCTTTGTTCTGTAATTCTGGCATAGCTATCTCATACTTTATGGCTAATATCCACTTATAAGGGAGTATATATTATGTTTGTCTTTCTGAGTCTGACTTATCTCAATCAAGATGAAATTTTATAATTCCATCCATTTGCCTCCAAATTTCATGATAGCATTGTTTTTAATAGTTGAGTAATATTCCAGTGTGTAAACGTACCACATTGTCTCCATCCATTCTTAGGTTGAGAGACATCTAGGTTGTTTCCAGTTTCTTACTATTACAAATAAAGCTGCTATGAACATAGTTGAGCAACTGTCCTTGTGGTTTGATGAGTCATCTTTTGGATGTATTCCCAGGAGTGTTATACCTTGCTCTTGAGGTAGAACTAGGTCCAATTTTCTGAGAAAGCACCAGAAGGATTTACAAAGTGGTTGTACAAGTTTCAGTCCCACCTACAAGAGAAGAATGTTCCTCTTACTCCTCATCATCACCGGCATGAGCTGTCCTTTAAGTTTTTGATCTTAGCCGTTCTGATGGGAATAAGATGGAATCTCAGAGTTGTTTTGATTTGCATTTCCCTGATGACTAAGGACATTGAACATTTCTTTAAATCCTTCTAGGCCATTTGAGATTCTCTGTTTAACTCTATCTCATTTTTAATTGGGTTGTTTGATTTTTTGGTGTTTAATTTCTTTAGTTCTTTATACATTTTGAATATAAGCCCTTTGGTTGATGTAGGTTTGGTAAACATCTTTTCCCATTCTGTGGAATGCCATTTTGTCCTTGTGACAGTATCCTTTGCCTTACAGAAGCCTTTTAGTTTCATGAGGTCCCATTTATTAATTGTTGATCAGAGTACCTGAGCTTTTGGTGTTCTATTAAGAAAGTTGTCTCCTGTGTCAATGTGCTCAAGGTTATTCCCCACCTTCTTTTTTATCAGATTCAGTATACCAGATTTATTTTGAGGCTTTTGATACATGTGGAGTTGGGTTTTGTGCAGGGTGATAGATATAGATCTACTTACATTCTTCTACATGCAGACATCCAGTTATACCAGTACCTTTTTGTTGAAGATACTTTTTTCCAATGTATGGTTTTGAATTCTTTGTCAAAAATATACTGTCCATAGGTGTGTGGATTAACATCTTGTCTTTGATTCAATTCTATTTATCAATCTGTTTGCTTTTATGCCAGTACCAGGTGGTCTTTCTTTCTTTCTTTCTTTCTTTCTTTCTTTTTTTTTTCTCTTTCTTTCTTTCTTTCTTTTTTTTTTTTTTTTTTTTTTTTTTTTTTTTTTTTTTTTTAACTATTTCTCTGTAGTATAGGGATGGTGATACCTCCTGAAGTTATTTTTATTGTATAGGATTGTTTTAGATATTCTGGCTTTTTTGTTTTTCCATATGAAGTTGAGACTTCTTCTTTCTGGGTCTTTAAGGAATCATGTCATAATTTTGATGCGAGTTGCATTGAATCTGTAGATGGCTTTTGGTAATATGACCATTTCTACTATGTCAATCCTAAAAATCCGTGAGCATGGGAGATTTTTCCTTCTTTTGATACCTTCTTAAATTTTTTTCTTCAGAGTATTAAAGTTCTTGCCATACAGGTCTTTCAGTTGCCTGGTTAGAGATGTAACAAGATATTTTATATTATTTGTGTCTATTTTAAAGAGTGCTCTTTCTAATTTCTTTCTCAACCCATTATCATTTGAATATAGGAAGCCTAGTAATTTTTAAGTTAATTATGTATCTAGTGTGAAGGTGTTTATTAGCTATAGGAGTTCTCTAGTAAAATTTTGGAGGTCATGTATGTATACTATCATATTATCTACAAATAGCTATACTCTGACCTCTTCCTTTCAAATGTGCATCCTCTTGATCCTCTTTAGTTGTCTTATTGCTCTAGCTAAAACTTGAAGTACTATATTGAATAGCTACAAAGAGAGTGGACAGCCTTATTTTGTCCCTAAGTTTAAATTTCTCTCCATTTAGTTTGATGTTGGCTGTAGGCTCGTTGAATATTGCCTTTATTGGGTTTAGATATGTATGGTGCAGTCCTTATCCTTCTACAACTTTTATCATGAATGTATGCTGGATTTTGCCAAAGGCTTTTTCATCCTCTAATGAGAAGACAATATTATGTTTTTCTTTCAGTATGTATTATGGTCATTTACATTGATATATTTTCATATGTTGAAAGCTTCCTATGTCTCTGGGATTAAGTCTAATTGATCATGGTAGATGATATTTTTTATGTGTTTGTGGATTCACTTTGCAAGTATTTTATTGAGAATTTTTGCATCAATGTTCATCAGGGAAATTTATCTGAAATCTTTTTTCCTTGTTGAGTCTTTGTGTGGTTTAAGTATCAGGGTGACTGTGGCCACATAAAATGAATTTACCAATGTTCATTTTTCTCTGCTTTGTGGAATAATTTGAGGAGTATTGCTATTATTTCTTCTTTGAAAGTGTGATAGAATTTTGGGCTAAAACCATCTGGCTATAGCCTTTTTTCAGTTGGGAGATTTTTAAGGACTGCTTCTATTTCCTTAGGGATTATAGGTCCATTTAGAATATTTGCCTGGTCTTTATTTAACTTGGTAGTTCTTGTTCTCCTACCCAGGTTTCCCATCTCCAGGATTCCCTCAGTTTTTGTTTTCTTTATTGCTTCTATTTCCATTTTCATGTCTTGTACTATTTTATTCATTTCCTTAACATGCTTGGTTGTATTTTTTTCTGTATTTCTTTAAGGGGTTTACACATTTCCTCTTTAGAAGCCTCTATAACCTTCATAAGTTTGGATTTAAGGTCATTTTATTGTTCCTTTACTGTGTTTGGCTATCCAGGACTTGTTGTGGTAGAATAGCTGGGCTCTGGCAATGCCATGTTTGTTACCTTTGCTTTTGTTGATTTTGTCTGGATTTTATGGTTATTAAGGGTTAATTGTTTATTTCTGGGTTTATCATTGTTGGATGTTTGGGGTTTGGATGTTTTCCCCCCTTGGTTTTTGTTTCCTTTCAGTCTTCTGAGTTCAGTGATCTGAGGTTCTGATGACCATTGATGTTTGGGGTCTAATGCAGTGTATCTGCTGGGGGATTTGTGGCCTGTGTGGCCTCTAGGGTCTCTAATACCAGCATAGCTGTGGCTTATGGCCCCTATTGCCTCTGTGGCCTCCAGGAATGCAGGCAAAGTTTTGGAGCAAGAAATTTAGCACAGGCTATGAAGTGCAATTTACCAATTTCAGGAGCCTTTTTCCAGAGAGTCTGTGGGCAAGGGCTTGAAACAGGGTCGTATCTAGTGTCCCTGGTGCCAGAAGGCCTCCAGAAAATCATGCAGATTTGTGGGGTTAAAAAGAGGAGTGCATAAAAATAAATAAATAAATAAATAAAGTAGAGTGCATGATATGGTTTGTAAGTTACCGCATTATGTAATTTATGACTCTCAGTGAGAAATGAAAATGTAGATCTCACTACATAAAGTTTAGCTCCGTGTGCAAACTGGAATTTTTAAGAGTAGGCAGGACTAAGTCAATAATTACTAATGTCTTTCTATAGACTGTGTATTCATGATGCCAGGGAGTTAATCTCAGGCTTCATCAGTCTCTTCCTAACACTGTTCTCACAATAAAGGGACAGAGAAGAGCTTGTACTTCCTATTTCTTTTTAAGAATTTTAAGACCTTTCATATATATATAGATGTATATACATATACATGTATGTATGATGTATTATGAACATATCCACATGAAACACTCATTCATACGCCTCCAGACACTCCTAATAAACTTCTTTCTACCTTCATGATCTCTATCTTATTGATTGAGTTACTGATTGACTGTAATTCACTGAATAGAGTTAGTGCATCCTACTGAAATGGTGACTGACCTCACTAGCTGGACCTTATGTAATTCTTGTACAGGTAACCACAGATGTTGTGAGTTTACAATACAACATCCATCTCATACCCAAAAGGTGCATTCCTCCTCTTCCTCCAGCTCCTACATTTTTTCTATCCCCTTGATGTTGTTTGAGATTTAGGGAGAAGGAAAAGTGATACAAATATTCCACGTATGACTAAGTACTCAACACTCCCTCATTCTCAGATTTTGATCAGTTATGAATATCTTCACTCTAGCCTGCTATAGAGAAAAGTTTTTCTGGACAAGGTTGAAAGCAACACTAATCTATAGTCATCATTATTTAGAGATATCAATATGTAGAAGACAGACATCACATTCATTTAGCACAATAATTATAGCTTCTGTCCTTGAGGGGAACTCTTGACAATATTAACAGTAAAAGGCATGTGTTCTCTCTTATGGAACAGACTTTATAGCCAACCAGAAAAAAAGTTGGTAATCCCTATAATTGCCATGCCAATTTTTAGCAGTGAATACATAATCCCTGGCAGGTAGGTAGTATAGCATTCAGCATACAGCATATAGCACTGAGTACAACCACTGATGTCTTCTGTATGGTACATCCCTACACTATAAAAGCTAGTCAGCCACCAGGGACAAAGTTTTCAGATCAACTCCAGCTAGATTTATCTATTTCCTTCAATTAAAGTGTGTTGTGTATTCAGCAATGGGGGCTTATCGTCGATAAGTAGTTCTTTTTAAATAATTAAAGCAATTTCAAAATAAAAACAAATTTAAAAACTTCAGATAAATATGATGTCCTTTTAAAATTGTACTATTTAGATAAGAATATGACAGTTTATTTCTTAATAACTCACAGAAAAACAAAATCCCAAATATGTGTCTGTGACTCAGGAGTCTACAGAGAAGCAACAGTGCTTTTCATTCAGGTCTCAAAACAGACCTAGAAATTGTGATGACAAGAGATACTTTACTGTAGCATTTTCTCTAAAGCAGTAAATACGCATACATATGAACATTTTTAAAGTTAATAATCAGTTGTAAACTTTAAGAGTACAAGGTAATAACTGAAACCTTATCCTCCTTGATGATTCTTATCTCTAAGATGGGGAGCAATGGTACATATGGAGGAACTTTAGGCTTTCAGTGGATGTAAATTAACCAATAAGTAACAGAGAGGCCTGTCTGCTGATAAGAGGGAGACCACTCAGATACAATGAACAACAGAGAAGAGACACAAGAGTGAGAAAAGAGGACTGCACAGGAGAGTTAACCCAACATACAGAAGTTCACTGTGTAAATATCTTCTCATTTAATTCCAGAGAAAAGCAAAACACTAAATAATGAAGCCAAACAAAAGACTAGAGTGGGTACTAAGAGAGCTGTCCTTTAATTCAGAGTCTTCTTTGGTCTATTTCCTATCATATCCTTGTGTCACCTCTGTTGCACATCTGAGTCTTTGCCTTGTAAACAAGGCTGGAGGAGCAGTAAGAGAATTGTTCTAAATGGATGTCTCAAGTTCTCACACAATTTAGATAATTTTATAGTAAAAGTTGGTGGCTTTTCCTATCATTTCTGAGAAATCTGTTGATAACAATTGCATCTGATTTTTTACCAATTGCTGCCAGTGTAGATCCTTAGTGCTAAGTCCTGGGAATAATGGTACATTTTAAACTCTAGGCCTATGGCTTATGTTTTGATGAGGCTAATGAAACATGTTTCTTCACATTAAATAAGAGAACTATTATTTGTTTTGATGTAATCACTCATACTCCTGGAAAAACAAACAAGTTTTTTTTTTTTTCAGGTATCCTATCTGTATGGCTAAAAAAACGGTACACCAAGTTACAGATTAATATCTAAGATGGAATATTTGTTCTTGGAAGTTTAAGGCATTCTTCAAACTTTGTGCTAACTAAATGAAAACAGTATGCAATTCTAGATGTAATAGCATATTTTTCTGAATAAAACTGAAAAGGGGAAATAAATTTTGAAGCAAAAGTAGATTCTGTAACTAGATATTCAATTAAGCTGACAAAGGATAGAAAATTGAGTCTTTCAATGTCAGTGCTTAGAGACTCTCCAAAGTTAATTATCAAAGGGCATTTTATGAACGAGAAAACTGACATCCAAAGAGATTATGTATCTGGGTGAAGCTCACTCAGTGTGAGAACCAGCATGTAAAGTGAGGTGTGACCTCCATCTACCGCAGACACCTTTTCAAACAAGTAATTCAATACCATAATGAAATGGGTGTCAGTGTAAGGTTGACATAAAGGGAGGCAGAATGGTAAGTGTGGGGGCAAGGAGATGAGATTGTAAAAGATGCCCTGTTGAAAGCCTTGTCTGAAAAATCTAAAAGAAAAGAGCTGTTTTCACATAGTTAATCAAAACTACTTTCTGGAAAAGCACAGTGACCATGTATAAAGCTTGGAAGATGAGCTCTGTAGTGCCCTACTCACTATCTAATGGACAGTGACACCTATTAATGTAACTGTGTTTCTTCATTTTCCCTGTAGTTTGGAGAAATGTACTTATTTTTTTTTATGTATGTTTTATTCACATTAGAACCCTATTGTTATGCCCTCACTCTTATTTTCCATTCCCATTCTCCCTCCTCTTCTGCTCTATTCCCCTCCACTAGAGCTCTTGGGTGTGCCTGCTTCTGTTTTTTCCTAGAGCTTTCAGGTGTTCCATTAAGTTGCTCATGTGAGATGTCTCCAATTTCTTTATGAAAGAACTTAGTGCTATGTATTTTTTCCTAGAACTGATTTCATTGTGTCCCAACAGTTTAAATATGTTGTGCCTTCATTTTCATTGAATTCTAAGAAGTCTTTGATTTATTTCATTATTTCATTCCTGACCAAGTTGTCAGTGAGTAGAATATTGTTCAATTTCAGTGTATGTGTAGGCTTTTTGTTATTTCTATTGTTGTTGAAGTTCAGCTTTAATCTATGGTGTTCTGACAAGATGCAGGAGATTATTTCGGTTTTCTGGTATCTGTTGAGATATGGTTTTTTAAATATATTTTATTAATTTATTCATATTACATCTCAATTGTTATCCCATCTCTTGTATCCTCCCATTCCTCCCTCCCTTCCATTTTCCCCTTACTCCTTTCCCCTATGACTGTGACTGAGGGGGACCTCTTCCCCCTGTATATGTTTTGTGAATGATTATATGATCAATTTGGGAGAAGGTTCCATGAGGTGCTGAGAAGGTATATTCTTTTGGGTTTGGTTGAAAAGTTCTGTGGATGTCTGTTAAACCCATTTGGCTCATGATCTCTGTTAGCTTTATTATTTCTCTATTTAGTTTCTGCCTCAATGATCTGTTCGGTGGTGAGAGTGGGGTGTTGAAGTCTCCCACCATTAATGTGGTGGGATTGATGTGTAATTAAAGCTTTAAAAGTATTTCTTAATGTGTGTGCCTTCGTATTTAGAGCATAGATATTATGAACTGTGATGTATTCTTGGTGGATTTTTCCTTTCATGAGAGCAAAGCATCCTTCTCCATCTTTCTTGATTAATTTTAGTTAAAAGCCTATTTTATTAGATATTAGAATGGTTAATCCAGCTTGTTTCTTGGGTTTTTTTGTTTGAAAAACCTTTTTCTAGCTCATTACTCTCAGGTAATATCTATATTTGTTACTGAGGTGTGTTACTTGAGTGCAGTTGAATGTTGGATCTTGTTTGTGTAGCCATTCTTTTAGTCAGTGTCCTTTTATTAAGGAGTTGAAGCCATTGATGTTGAGAGATATTAGTGACCAATGATTGTATATTCCTTTTATTGTGGAGTTGGTAGTGATAGTGTATGGCTGTGCCTGATTTCTTTTGGTTTTCTTGTTGTAAGATCATGTACATACTGTATTTTCTTGGATGCAGTTGACATCATTGGGTTGGTTTTTCCTTCTCTTATCCTCTGTAGGGCTAGGTTGGGGTACAGATATTGTTTGAATTTGGCTTTGTCATGGAATATATTGTTTTCTCCATCTGTGGTGATTGAAAGGTTTTTTGAATATAGTAATATAGGTTGGCATCTGTCCTCCCTTAGTGTCTATATGACATGAGCCCAGACTTTAATGGTCTCTTGAAAAGTCAGGTATGATTCTAATGAGTCTGCCTTTATATGTTACTTGTCCCTTTTCTCTTGCCGTTTTTAATCTCGTTTCTTTGTTCTGCATATTTAGTGTTCTTATTCCTTCCTTTAAATATCTGCTAAGGATGTCTCCGGTTTTATAAGATGGCAGTCGATGGGGGGAGTCTCGTCAGAAGAGAGCTGCTTGGTTTATTAGCTTAGCGGACAATGTCCTCCTGGATCTTAGATTCATCCGAGGTCTGCCCCCTAGGATCCAGAATTCCTCTGGCTACTTAGTCTCCTCAAAGGGATGAGCAACAGAGTAGAATAGTGGCTTGAAGTCCAGAATTGTGTATATAGGATCCAGATGCTGTTCTTGAGAGCCTCAGGTTTCACTTGGCTGATGTTCCCCAAGAGGCTTGCCCTAGCTCCGGTATTCGGAATTCGGGGTGCTCCTAATTTGTGATTCCCAATCCCAGGGGATGTCTGAGCATAATGGGGGGGGTTGGTTCTGATCCTCCTCAACTGTTCAGAGTTTTGGATTTAATAGCCCATCCTTACCTCACAGGTTTCCCTGTGCCAATCTTCTGTTCCCCGGGGGGGGCCTGCACTCATTCCAGTGCTTGGAAGAATTCAGGATGCTCAGAGTTTGTGACTCCCAAACCCAGGGTATGTCTGTCCACAATGAGTGGGATTGGGCACTGGTACTCCTGGGTTGCTCCTCTCAGTCCATTCCACAGCCACTGATCCTCTGCTCCCTACACAGGAAACATACTGGGCACTGCCATCTCAACTCTCTTGTACTTTTTCTGAAATCTTTAATTTTCCCTGTGAAATCTAAGACTACTCCACAATTAGGGGAAATTAGATTTACCAATGGCATAAATATTTTGGTAAATTATCTTAGTTTTATTTCAGCTGCAGTGATAAAATCGATGGTGGTGGCACATGTCTTTAATTCCAATACTTGAGAGGCAGAGGCAAGTGGATTATTGTGAGTTCCAGGACAGTCTGGTCTATAGAGTGAGTTCCAGAACAGCCAGGGCTACATAGAGAAATTTTATCTCACAAAACAAAACAAAACAAACAAAAAAGCCAAAAGAGCCAGAAAACAATCTAAGAAAAGACATTTATTTTAGGTCAGAGCTCAAGATCAGAGTTCAAAGTCAAGTCTACTAATGAGGGGAAGTCACAGAAGCATGAGCTTTAGGCAGCTAGTCACATAACATTCATATGCTCAAGAAGGGATAACAACAAATGCTGATTCTCAGCTAGCTTTCTCCTTTTCCTTAAGTCCAATACTCCATCCCAGGGATGGGATTCTAGAAACCATTTCAGAAATTCATAATCTTAACACTGCAGACTCTGAAGATAACTAAAAGTACCAGGCAGAAGTTCATAGATAAGTGATCTCTATTTCCACATGCTCTTTAAGGCAAAGAAAATATGTGTGGCTGTGATACAGTAGAATGCCCAAAATCCCTTCCCTAGTTTAAGAACAGTTCTTTCTAGAATATAAGTTTTTGTTTGTGGAGAAAGATTTGGTCACCTTATGCTATAGGATTTGTGGCTATGGCTGTAAAGCATCAAGTTTCAGAGCTGGAGGACATACAGGACAATAGTGCCAAGTTGAGGAAATCAAAGCCAAGTAACAACATTAACTCCTAGAACATAGAGCTCATTATGAAAAGATCCTAGACTAAATTTCAGAGGCTTTGTGAAAGTCAGAATAATGAGGCCAAATGGATTTTCATGTCCTGCCTTTGTTCTTGGAAATATGTGACTTTACAATGTAAAAAGAAAGCTTGTAGAAGTGGTTTAAGAATTATGAAACTATCTTGAGTTATCTACTGTGACAAAATGAGATTACAAAGAAAGACAGTGTGACAGAAGAAAGGCTTGAAACAAGAAATTTTTTTTTAATGTTAGGCATCTCAACTATCCTATCAGTTCCTTTTTTTTTTTTTTTTTTTTTTTGGATTTATTTATTTTTATGTATACAGTGTTCCGCCTGCATGTACACCTGCAGACCAGAAGAGGGCATCAGATCACATTATAGATAGTTGTGAGCCACCATGTGGTTGCTGGAACTAAAACTCAGGACCTTTGAAAGAGCCATCTCTCCAGCCCTGTAGATGGATTCTTGATGACATTTAAAGCAAACAATATTATTTTATTTTTAAAAGTCCAGAAGGAACCCTGTCTAACTAACATCTTTTTAGACCTGTGAGTAGACCTGCAATACTTTATTCTGTTTAATGGTATTGGGATACCACAAAAAGAAATATACTCCCTTCTTACTCTGTCTTAACTTCCATGTGTCCATGTAAGGAAATTGCAAAGTATTTTAAAAACCTAACATAGAATATGTTAGTTAGCTTTCTATTTCCAGTACCTAAGAGTGAAATGAAATTCTTTAAATGTTACACAAATGAACAACTAACTTCAGTGTTGCTGTTAATAAAAATATGCCTGAACTCCACTCACTCAGTAGTATTGCTCTCAGCAGGAGAGATAGCTCTGTGGGTAAAGTATGAAAATATGAGTTGTGATGCCCAGCACCCTAGTAAAAACTGGACATAAAGCATTTTTTCAGTAACAAAAACACAGTGTGGAAAGAGACATGCCCAGAACAAGCTACACATGGACATGTGCACAGGAGAGCACTCCTTCAATGTCCACAAATTTGCCCACACATACATGCACATACAGACATGCACAAAAAGAGAAATTAAGAGACTTATTGAGAGGCATTGCAGAATGCATCCATAAATATATAAAACTTAGGCAATGTATCTTTTAATGAAAATTTTAATATCTAAATTTTATTGTCACATATTTGACCACAAATCAATCCTAACAGTGGGATGCATATTCAAATGAAATCCAGTTCTACCCTGACAGACCAAATCATGTGCATCTTATTTTTCCTTATCTTAAATTTAAGATGTCACATCTAAATATAATTATCCTAAGGTATGCTGAAAGTATGCTTGTTACCCCACTGAGGAAAGTAAGCTAAACTATGTTCACTTTTCCCTTCAAACCTAAATACATTATCTGTGGGAAATAAACTTAGACCTAAATAATACTGTTCGTGATTATGTACCCAGAATGTAATAAGACAATTCATCATCACTACCTTCTTTGTCCATATTCCATAGCAAGCTGATTCCTGTAGTGAGAACCCACCATAAAATGCCATGGGACTAAAGAAAACCAGGCAAACATATTTAAAGTTGCACAGAGCATCATTTATGGGGGGAAATCTTACAGAAGCATAACTGTGGTAAGATTAAGCAAGAAATATGTTGTCAACATAAGACAACATGAAAGTGTAGGAAATCAGTAAAAAAAAAAAAAGATTAAGCAAGACCAAGTATATCCCCAGAATTTGTGTCAGAAGAAGAGTAGAGATATCATTTGGGGTGAAAGTGACACCATGCTAGGTAGAGTCACTTGGCTTATCTTAATTTAATATCAAGGCAGGTATGTTCCTATTGCTGGAATCCAGATCTGAAGTTCAAACAGGACTACTTGTTTTATCTGCTTATTATTTCCTTTGCAAGTTTCACTTGCTAGGAAATGGTAGGAAAGGCCATTAGGTTTACTCAGTGGCAACCACAGAAGTTGTGATTCAATCTGTTCGCAGTTGTGTCAAACAAAGACTATGTAAACGGTGGTCAAAAGAAAAACTATGTGCTGGTAAGTTTCTATAATTAGCCAAAGGGAAAAGGAGTCTCCTAGTTTGATTTCTGTTGCTGTGATAGCATCCCCAACAGAGAGCAAATTAGGTAAAATGGGTCGGTCAAGAGAGGAATTTCAGACCTCTAGTCACATCATATCCACATCAAAAAGGAAGAGAAATAAATGCATACTTTGCTGGAGTGACAGTCTGAGACTTCCTGCCTAAAAAAATGCCACTGCTCTTGTCATACCAATCAGTTTAATTAACATAATCCCCACAGATGTTCTTACAAGCCAAACTCATGTAGACAATCCTTCATTGAGGTTCTTTCCAGGTAATTCTAAGTAAAATTAACAAAAGTAACCATCATAACGAGAAGACACTGGGAGTTGGGTATAGTAAGTTTTGCTCTTGCTGTGGCATAGATTCTTTTCCAATTTGAAAATCCTGTTTCCTGCAGATTATAAAAGATTATCATTCTAGAGACAAGCACAGGGGAAATTTGCCAAAAATACAGCTTAGTGATTACAATTTAATTTGAAAAATCACAATTTCCTGCTCACCTGAAAACTCTATTAATTTATGTGATGCTAGAGCATTATATATTATAACTTCAATCTGCTCAGGGTCTTAGACTAAAAATTTATGTAAATTGGTTCTCCTAGCATCTTAAAGTCCCATGTGAATGAAAATGAATCAAACTTGCTTAATTAGAAAGAGGAATCTTCTAGTCTAAGTAAGGGGAAGTCCAGTGAGAAGCAGAAAAGTCTGGTTCTAAGAAATCAATAATTGAAGTACTTAGATTACTTTCTTTGCTTCTCTTTGTTTCAAAACCCTTCTTTACTTTGGACACTGTGGTCCTAAAGAGCCTCATGTCCCATTGAATCACATAGCAAAACTGTACTATGGATGGTAAAGAACACAAATTCCAGAACCAATCTAAAATTGTTTGTGTCCTGCTTCCATAGTGTGGCAGTTTTATATAGCAGCTCTGTAAAAAGGCAAGGGAGGGGAGTATAGTATCTGTTTGTGGCATTTGATAGGGGATTGTTCACATGAATAAACCTCATAGAAATGGCTCTCTCATTTATAACATAATTTAATAACATCCTCCTTTGCTTTAACATATAATCTATCAAAGCTCTAGGAAAAAGTAATACTTTGTGTTACAGGTAGATATAAACCAAATAAGGATAAATAGAAAGCCCTGTGATGGAACTTTACACAAGGCAAGCTGTCTATAAAATCCTTCTTTGTATAGGAAATAACAGATGTTTCCAAAATTCAACACATGAACACAAGCTGCAGTTTCTAGAACACCATTACATGTGAGTTGAAAATAAAAACAAACCAAATTTTCCCCTAAACTTATCGTATCCAATAATTCACAAATACCTGCAGGATCACATTTGTGAACATCTTGACCTTACTGTTTCTTCTAAGATACATTAAAACATAACCAGGGTAGAAGTATAAATAGATAACAACCATGCTGGGTTTTTTTTGTTTGTTTGTTTGCTGAGTTCTCTGACTTAGCCAAGTAAGCTAAAAATTAATGAAATATAAATGAGTTTCTAATATTTGTGAAATTTCAAATAAATTCTCCAAGGAAATAGTAATAATAAGAATAGTAAGAAAAATGATAAAAGATGTCTCTTACAATTCCTGCACATTAAGGTTTGGTTTTATTTTTTTTAACTTTTAGCATTATAAGATGATTGAATTGGATATTTTGCACCATTACCGCATTCTGCATCATTAGCAAGTAATCCAGTGTTAACCTTGTTACTACCAGAATTCTAGCAATATTCTGTGACTAGAGCAGAAAATATTTTAAATAAAAAGTACATCACAGTGATACAATTTTATAAAATTATATAAACATTTGGAGAAGCTAAAACTCTATATTCAAATGTAGGATGAATGTATTAATGGAAAACTGTAATACAAAGTTAATAATTACTGTTTAATATTAAAATATGGATTTCTAATATTTTAAAATTCTTATCTTCTCTGCACCTTTTCCTTAATGGAATCTTCAAGGAATGGGACCTTACCTTCACTATTGTTGACCAATTTATTTTCTTTTTATTTATTTATTTATTTATTTATTTATTTATTCTTGTTACATCTGAATGGTTCTCCCATCCCTTATATCCTCCCATTCTTCCCTCCCTCCCATTTCCCCTTATTCCCCTCACCTATGACTGTTCCTGAGTGGGATCTCCTCCCCCTGCATATGCTCATAGGGTATCAAGTCTCTTCTTGGTAACCTTCTATCCTTCCTCTGAGTGCCACCAGGTCTCCCCCTCCAGGGGACATGGTCAAATATGAGACACCAGAGTACATGTGAAAGTCATACCCCACTCTCCACTCAGCTGTGGAAAATGTTCTGCCCACTGGCTAGATCTGGGTAGGGGTTTAAAGTTACCACCTGTATTGTCCTTGGCTGGTGCCTTAGTTTGAGCGGGACCCCTGGGCCCAAATCTGCCTATCATAATGTTCTACTTGTAGGTTTCTAGGACCCTCTGGATCCTTCTACTTTGCTATTCTCCCATGCTTCTCTCATCTTGAGTCCCAATAGGATGTCCTCCCCTCTGTCCCAGGTTCCTGGTAAGTGAAGGCTTTCGTGAGACATGCCCCTTGGGCTAGTATGCAGATATAAGTGAGTATATACTATTTGAGTCTTTCTGCTTCTGGGTTAACTCACTCATTATGATTGTTTCTAGCTCAATCCCGTTGTCCACAAATTTCGGGAATTCCTTGTTTTTAATAGCTGAATAGTATTCCATAGTGTATATGTACCACAGTTTCTTTATCCATTCTTCTACTGAGGGACACTTAGGCTGTTTCCATGTTCTGGCTATTATGAATAAGGCTGCTATGAACATGGTTGAGCAAATTTTCTTGTTGTGTCCTGGAGCATCTTCTAGGTATATTCCAAGGAGTGGAATAGCTGGGTCTTGAGGAAGCCCTATTCCCATTTTTCTGAGATAGCACCAGATAGATTTCCAAAGTGGCTGTACTAGTTTGCATTCCCACCAGCAATGAAGGACTGTTCCTCTCTCCCCACATCCTTGCCAGCATGTTTTTTTGATCTTAGCCATTCTGATGGGTGTAAGATGGAATCTCAGAGTTGTTTTGATTTGCATTTCCCTGATGACTAAGGAGGTTGAGCATTTCTTTAAGTGTTTCTCAGCCATTTGATACTCCTCTGTTGAGAATTCTCTGTTTAGTTCCCAGCCCCATTTCTCAATTGGGTTATTCAGTTTGGTGGTGTTTAATTTCTTGAGTTCTTTATATATTTTGGATATTAGACCTTTTTCAGATGTAGGGTTGGTGAAGATCTTTTCCCAGTCTATAGGCTGTCGCTTTGTTTTCCTGACAGTGTCTCCTGCCTTACAGAAGCTTCTCAGCCTCATGAAGTCCCATTTATTAATTGTTGACATTAAGGCCTGGGCTGTTGATGTTCTGTTCAGGAAATTGTCTCCTGTGCCAATATGTTCCAGGCTCTTTCCCACTTTTTCTTCTAAGTGGCTTAGTGTCTCTGGTTTTATGTTGAGGTCTTTGATCCACTTGTATTTTTGAGTTTTGTGCAAGGTGACAAATATGGGTCCAGTTGCATTTTTTTACACAGAGACCTCCAGTTAGACCAGCACCATTTGTTGAAGATGCTATCCTTTTTCCATTGAATAGGTTTGGCTTCGTTGTCAAAAATCAAGTGACCATATGTGTGTGGATTCATATCTGGGTCTGTGATTTGATTCCAGCCTGTTGCTGTGCCAGTTCCACGCTGTTTTAATTACTATTGCTTTATAGTACAATTTGGGATCAGGTATGGAGTTTCCCCCAGAGGACCTTTTATTGTACAAGATTGTTTTAGCTATTCTGGGTTTTTTTGTTTTTTCATTTGAAGTTCAGAATTGAACTTTCAATGTCTTTAAAAAATTGTGTAGGTTTTTTGAAAGGGATTGCATTGAATCTGTAGATTGCTTTTGGTAGGATGGCTATTTTTACTATGTTAATTCTCCTGATCCATGAGCAAGGAAGATCATTCCATCTTCTCGGGTCATCTTCAATCTCTTTCCTCAGAGTTTGAAATTTTTTTCAAACAAGTCTTTCATTGCTTAGTTCCCTTGCTAATATGAAGGGTGTGGTTTTCCTAATTTTTTCCTCTGCAAGCTTGTCATTTGTGTATAGGAAGGCTACAGACTTTTTTGAGTTAATTTTGTATCCAGCTAATTTGCTGAAGGTGTTTATCAGCTGTAGGAGTTCTCTGGTGGAATTTTGAGGGTCACTTATGTACACTATCGTATCATCTGCAAATAGGGATAATTTGACTTCCTCCTTTCCCATTTGGATACCCTTGATCTCCTTTGGTTGTCTTATTGCTCTGGCTAGAACTTTGAGTACTATTTTGAAGAGATATGGAGAGAGTGGGCAGCCTTGCCTTGTTCCCGATTTTAGAGGTATTTCCTTGAGTATCTCACCATTTACTTTGATTTTGGCTATTGGCTTGCTGTATATAGCCTTTATTATGTTGAGGAAAGTGCCTTGTATCCCCGATCTCTCTAAAACTTTAAACATGAATGGGTGTTGAATTTTATCAAATGCTTTCTCTGCATCCAAGGAGATGATGATGTGGTTTTTTATTTTCAGTTGGTTTATATGGTGGATTACATTGATGGATTTCCGTATATTAAACCATCCCTGCATGCCTGGAATGAAGCCTACTTGGTCATGATGAATATCTTTGATGTGTTCTTGTATTTGTTTTGCAAGTATTTTATTTAGTATTTTTGCATCTATGTTCATAAGAGAAATTGGTCTGAAATTCTCTTTTTTGTTGAGTCTTTGTGAGGTTTAGGTATCAATGAGACTATGGCCTCATAGAATGAATTTGGTAATGTTCCATCCATTTCTATCTTTTGGAGTAGCTTGAAGAGTACGGTATTAGCTCACCCTTGAAGGTCTGGTAGAATTCTGCACTGAAACTATCTGGCCCTGGGCTTTTTTTGGTTGGGAGACTATCAATAATTGCTTCTATTTCTGTAGCTGGTACTGGTTTGTGGATAGGTACTGGTTGAATTTGTTTTTGTCATGGAATATTTTGTTTTCTCCATCAATGGTTATTGATAGTTTTGCTGGGTAAAGTAGTCTGGCCTGGCATCTGTGGTCTCTTAGGGTTTGCAGGATCTCTGTTCAGGCTCTTCTGGCTTTGATGGTCTCTGCTGAGAAGTCGGGTGTAATTCTGATAGGTTTGCCATAAATGTTATTTGGCCCTTTTCCCTTGCAGCTTTTAATATTTTTTCTTTATTCTGTATGTTTTGTGTTTTGATTATTACGTGCTATGAATTTTCCTCTTAGCACTGCTTTCAATGTGTCCCACAAATTTGGGTATTTTGTTCCTTCATTTCATCTGATTGTTTGTATATTCCTGAGGTTTTTCCATTGCCTCTTTATAGGTCTTCAGAGCATGAACTGTTTTATTGATTTCTTTCATCTGGTTGTTTGCATTTTCCTGAAATTTTTCCAGTTCCACTCTATGTACTTCTTTTATGTCTCTCACCTGTTTGGCTGCGTCTTCCTGCATTTGATTACGAATTTTATTTGTTTCCTCTATTACCATCCTCATTACTAAGGATTTGAGGTGATATTCTTGTATTTCTGTTGTGTTTGAATTCTCTAGGTTGTTTTATTTGGGATAGCTGGAAACTGGAGACATCATGTTGTTTGGGTTTTTTTTGCATATGCTTTTACGCTGTCCTTTAGACATCTTGCCATCTCTGTTTTTGTTGGGTAGCTTCCAGAATTGGATGGAGGGAGCCTTATGATAGATTCACTTGTTTTCTCACGATTTCCCTAGGCTGGAAGTTCTGATGCTTCACTGGTGCAGATGACAGGAGGCTAGCCCTGTCATTTTGGACTCTCACAGCCAGTGATCCTCAGCTCCCCTGTGCTGTGGGTCGTACAATCGTTCTGGGTCTCTGAATGAGCGCTGAGTCGGGCCAAAGTAATCACAGCCTTCTGGGTTCCCTGCCAAGTCCACCCAGGGACACTGGGCCTGAACCATTCGCTGAGCTCAGCTAGATTCTCAGTGCCTGAACTGTCTGCTGAGCTGCGCTAGAGACTCTGGGCCCAAAATGCACACAGAATCCAGCCAGTATTTTTGGGCTGGGACTGTGCACCAAGCTCAACTGGGGGCTTTTGGCCCAAAGCGCATACTGTGGTCAGCTAGAGACTCAGGGCCCAAACCAACCACCAAGCTCAGATAGGAATTCTGAATTCAAACTGTGCACTGTGTCCAACCAGAATCTTAGAGCCAGGATGGTGCCTAAAGCTCAGCTGGAGTCTCTTGGCCCAATCTGTCTGCCAAGCACAGTTAGGGACTCTGGCCCCAAACTGCAGGCCGAGCTCCGCTCGAGTCTCCGGGGCGGAATTGTGCATTGAGCTCAGCCAGGGTCTCTTGACCCACACTGTGTGCTGAATTCAGCCCAAGACTCCTGGCCTAAACTGCATGGAGAGTCCAGCCAGAATCTCAGGGCCACCGAGCCTGTGCACAAAGCTCAGCTAGAGTCTCTGGACCAAACTGCCTGGCAAGTCCAGCTAGGTACTCTGGGCCGAATCTGCTTGCTGACCTCAGCCTGAGTCAGAGCAGCAGAACTGCACGCTGAGCTGAGCTAGCACCTCAGGTGGAACTGAGTGCTCCACCCAGCCTGCGTCACAGCAGGGGAGCTGTGGCTAAGCTAAGCTAGTGCCTCAGGCACTCCTGCCCAGAGTCCCCTCTCCCGCAGCAACTCCCACTGGCCACCACACCAATTCCCTTTGCCGGAGGTCTCCAAGCTGCAAACCTCAGCCGCTGCTGCTGCTGTTACTGCTGCTGCTGCTGCCACTGCTGCTCCAATCTGAGAAAATCTGTGCTTCCCCATGTGCAGGGGCACACAGGTCCTCTGCACCCTGGTCCCTTCGAACTGTGGAGCATTCCTGCTGCCGAGGTATGGGGACCTCGGTGTTCCTGGCTCAGAAATCAGTGCAATTCCCTGAATTGTTTACTGGAGCTTCTAAACACGGTCCACACTGCTCGCCATCATCTTGGATCCTCTGACCAATTTATTTTCAATTATTCTTTGTAACACTGAACTCATGAAAAAAATTGGCACAAATATGTTTTGTTGATATTTGCATAGAATATAAATGTTTGTTTTGTACACTTGCATTAAAATTCAATAAGGTAAATTCAATAAGTTTGTTGACTTAACTACAATTACACATATATGTGACTATAGGTACATAGAAGCATTGGCTGAAATGTGTACAAATTTAGCTATTAATCTTCAAGTCACTTTTCTACATTGGGTACACTATTAAGTATCAAGTACTATACATTTTTCATATAAATGCATAATATCTAAGTCTTGGGATTATAATATAATCTTTATGCTCTTAGAAATCTAAAATTGAGACTAAATTGTGTACGTTGATGGCCTGACAAGAAGAGAAAAACACATCATTCAGCTTTGACTAAGTTAGACGGTCTTTTTTTTTTTTTTTTTTTTTTCTCAATGATCTGGTTGAAGAAATATGAGTAAAAATATATACCATGAATAAAGTTTCCATATTCTTAACCTTCATAGACAATTATATGTTCATAATTGGGTAGGTCTCTTAATCACTGTATATTTTTATAATTATTGGATAGTGTGTTAGGTGGGGTTTCATTGCTGTGAAGAGACACCACGACCCTGGCCACACTTATAAAAACAGCACTTAACTCGGGGTTAAGTCCAGTTTCAGAGGTTTAGTCCATTGTCAACATGGCAGGAAGCATGGCAACAAGCAGGCAGACATGGTGCTGGAGAAGGAGCTGTGAATTCCACAGGCAGCAGAAGGAGACTTGTGTGCCACACTAGATATAGCTTTAACATACGGGACCTCAAAGCCTGGCCTCCTCATCCCCCAATGACGCACTTCCTCTATCATGGCCACACCTACTCCAACAAGGCTACAACTCCTAAAAGTCCCTCTCCCCATGGTCCAAGCATTCAGACACATGGCTCCATGGGAGGCCATACATAATCAAACCACTACAGTACAGATAGTAACTTTAAATTGATTTATTTTGAAAACTTAGATTTGTAGACTACTACAGAAAGATTAACCAAAACTTGGCTAATAAATTAGTGAGTATGGGACTGAAAATGGCCTACAAATGAGTTAGCTAAGTTAGCTTCTGTTTTTAACTTTATGCATCACTGTTTGGGAAGTCTGAAGCCAGAACACAAACAAGCAAGGAGTCCCAAGAGAGCCTTCTTTTTCTTCTAGCTAAATGGATAAAAAGAAAGAAAGAAAGAAAGAAAGAAAGAAAGAAAGAAAGAAAGAAAGCAAAAAAAGAGGGATAAATTCAGTACAAGGAGATAAATGTATTTTGACTACAATTACCTATTGCTGGGTAACCAGCTTCAAAAACAGGCGTGCTTGCTTCAGTGGCCACCAGGACAAAGCTCCTGGACACAGAAAGCAGAGATGCCCTCACAGCATCTCTGCAATCTCAAGGCAGACACACTGTTCTCCATCACAGTTCTGGAGGCTAGGGTTAGGATCAGACTCACCATCCTTCTGCCAAATTATGAAGCAGTTTGCCTATTAGCCTCCAACAGAGGATATTGAATACTATGCAAAGTGATATCAGGAAAACAGTAGTTTTAAATATTTATATTAAATACTTTGTAGAAATATGAACAATTTCATTTGTGGGAAAAATTCTGCAATGAATAGTGAAGGTTTAAATGTTTGAAAACTGAAACCAGGTGTTGAAGACATTCCAATTTGAGGTTAGAGTATAGGTAGTAGTCAAGTGGAACAAAATAATGTACCAATCCTGTAGAGTACTGGAAAACCAAGTCTCCTTCTGAACACTGACCTATATAAATAACCATGATTTATATTCTGTATTTAAGTAGGTGGCTATCAGTAACAGTAGAATATTAAGACAGAAATGTCTCAACACCACATCTTTGTTTCAAACCTTTAACATTTCCTGGCTTGCCTTGGGCTGGGACATCTGGCTGCTGTGCTCAGATCAGCTCAAGGCTTCCTAGTATCCCAGTGCTGTGTAGATGGCAGTGGAGGTTAAAAAGGAAGTCAGGAGACATCCAGAGACCTGCTGACTACCATGCCATGCTGCTCGGGCTGAGAACAACACCCACAGATCTTCCTTCCTCTGCCAGGCAGAGTGGGATGTAGAATATCATAGGCCCACCTGACCCCAGAAATCAGTAGCAAGGGAATGAATAAGTATCCATAGAAATACTCACCACCATGGGAGTGGGATGGGGATGCAGCTGTAGACAGCTGGAGGCATTCTTGTCACCACCCCCACACCCCATGGTGTGGACAGAGGAAGTTACCCAGAGGGCCACCTTCCCCATGGCCCACTTACACTGGGAGCCATTATAATGTGAAAGTGTATGGTGGGTAGATGGAAGAGAAAGAGAACCAGAACAGTTTGAAAGTTGTAAAGGAAGATGAAACTGAACATTTAAGGATGGAAAGGAACAGATTATTATGAGTAGCCAGCCCTGCTGCCTGAAGTCATGGTGAAGTCATGCCTGTATTCCCATGGAGGGCTATGTCTGAGTCCATAGCTATGCAGTGTCAGGGCCAGAGACAATTTCCATAGCTCATATTACCACTAGAGACGTCGGAGATGTCCCTTGTCTGGACAGCAGCCTCAGGACAGGTGGATGTCCAGGGCTGTGTAGAACTGGCCCCACCCTCCACTGGCTGTGGTGCTGTGGAGAACTGGCCCTACCTCTCATGAGCTGCAGCACTCAGGAAGAGAGGACAGCTGATACCAAACCTCGGGAGATGAGATAATTCACTTCATCTGAGCACCACAGTCGAGCTGCCCTTAGTACAAAGGGTCTCTGTGAGCTGGCCCTGGGGTGTAAGCGTGCAAGAATTGGCTCCACTAGTCTTGTACCATGAGGCACCCTTGGTGCAGGGGTGATACCCTTCACCCATTTGGCCCTTGCCACCTGAGGTAGATAGGGAGGTGGCCACGGGTAGTGAGAGCAAGAAAACTGGCCCTGCTCCTTGCCAGTTGCATCACTTGGAAGAGTGGCCAGTGCGTCACTCCTGGGCAACACAATGGAGCTGCCTCTGAAGGCATGAGTGTGGGTAAGACACCCCAAGTGCATGAAAACAGGAGAGCTGATCTTGCTTTCTGCTAATGGCAGCATCGAGTGTGGTCTAGCCAGAGCAGTGCTGGAAAGCTCACCCTGGTAGTCTGGATGTGGGAGAGCTGGGAGGCTAACAAGTTCAGCTATAACCCAGCCCAGATCCAGAGGTTAAAATTTACATCATCTGTGAACTGATGGAGATCTTGAAATGACAGGTCCTCCTGGTTCAAAGCTGAAGGATCTTCATGATACAGGGAACAACAGGATAAATAGGAGGAGTCCAAGTGTGGACCCTATATTGATGATGATGAGACAGAGACCGTGAACCAGACCAATGACTCACTGCAACATTTGCTAGTGACATACTACAGCTTACATGATGAGATGTTTTCTATGCTTTGCTTTGTTTTATTTTGTTTAATTTTATGTTTTTTTTATTTTGGGGAAGGCTAGAAGAATGGTGATTATGATGGGATGGGAAGATAAATGAGAGTGGAGTACCTGATTTGAAGCTCACAAAGAATTAAAGAGCTTTAAAATTTTTAACTTTAAAAAACTAGTTAATATATGTGGTTTTGTATAAAAGAATGCCTTTAGTTTGGAATTCACTGTTCTACAGAATTAGACTTCATGGTCATCATGGCAGAGACCATAGTAGCAGGCAGACATGGCATTGGAGCAACGGCTGAAAGCTTACATCACATCACGGAGAGAGAGAGAGAGAGAGAGAGAGAGAGAGAGAGAGAGAGAGAGAGAGAGAGAGAGAGAGACAGAGAGAGAGACAGAGAGAGACAGAGAGAGAGACACAGAGAGAGAGACAGACAGGCAGACAGACAGACAGAGAGAAAGCTTTGAAACCCCAATGTCCACCCTCAGTGACATACCACCTTAAACAAGACCACACTTTCTAATCCTTTCCAAACAGTTCTACCAACTGGGGATCAAGCATATTGGGCTTTTGTTTGTTTTTTTTGTTTTGGTTTGTTTTGGTTTTTTTTTTGAGAAAGAATTTTTTTTTCTCATTAGAAAAATGGAGAGGATCTTGAAGGACTTCGGAGAGGGTAAGAATATAATCAAAATATATTTAAATTTTAAAATTGTTTTAACTAATAAATTATATAAATATATGGCATAGCATGTAATAAAGACAGAAGACAACTTTTTGGAGTATATTCTCCGTTTATACCTTGTTTAGGTAGGGTATATCTTATGTCTGAGTGACTTAGTTATGACTAGGTGAACAACTACATCTGGCTATTATAAGGGTGCTATAGGGATCAAATTCATTTTATCAGTTTTTCACACCCAGCTCTTTTACCAGTAATCTGCTTCCCAAGCCTTCATGGCACACTTCTCATCTCAATAGGAAATTGTAAATTACTCTTTACCTGAACAACTAGTAACATCTCATATCAATTAAGAGAGGAAAATTAATAGAAACTAACAAAATTATCATCAGTCTTTATAGTAGGTATAATCAAATGGCCCTCCAAATTAGGAACATGCTGTAAAAAACTGAAAACATAAAGTAACCCTGTGCTTACTTTTGATCACCGTGATTATCCCACATCACCCTTCCAAGCATCGGAATTGTATATCACACCAAGTATAAAGCGCGAAGTGTTGAGTTTACTTTTCATTATAAGAAAGAACCTGGTTAACTAAACTTTAAATTTTGTCTCTTATGTACCATTAATTCTAGTTGTATATTAATTAATTCTAATCATGTAAAAAATTCTCTCAACTTTCACAAAATATGTTGATCTATGTGCTAGTCCCAGGTTTATGACCATGAAGCAACACTTCATTGTGCTCACATCTTGTCAGCTGCACCTTTGTTGTATTTAAACCATTATAATAAATCCAATGATGCCCAACTTTCCTGAGGGTTGTGTGTGTGTGTGTGTGTGTGTGTGTGTTTGTGTTTGTGTGTGTCATTTCCATTTCAATATTATCGCCTTCTTCCCCTAGTTTTACATATCAATTTTAAAATTAATTTCCAAGTATATAAATATGTTTATTTGGATTTGGTTATAATCTTGTAAAGCCTATTCCTCAAATTGCATACAATGAAACTGTTAACAGTACTTAATTCTCAATTTTAAAAAAATTATTTCGATTTTATTTCTTTCCCTGGTAGCTTATGGAATTCATTTTGCAGAGGAATCTTCTGTAGTTTCTATTAATGCAATAGCTAAATGTTTTATTATTTAAAAATTAAATGGTATTTTATTTTAGTCTTCTCATTGATCCTATTTATAGAGAAGCAATTGTTTGTTGTATATTGTTTATCACCAATGATAATGAATTAGGAAAAACATTCCACATACATTGCTCCAAGGAATGATTTTAAGTATGTCTAAAGAAAACAAAAGGAACAAAAAGTCCTGAAGAAATTCAGTATAACAGAAACAGTTGAAAAAAATAGTGAAGTCAACAAAAGGTATGAATGTATAATTGAGAAAGAGGGAAATACCAAAGAAACAACAAAACCTGAAATAATGAAAATGAAACATCCAATGGATCAACCCAAATCTACAAGTACTGGATATAGAAAAAGAGAAATTTTATAATAAATGGAAAGAAAACATTTTCAACAAATAATCGCAAATTTTTCCAAAAACTTGAGAAAAGTATCTCTAGTCATATATATAATACTATAGAGACAAGACCAGAAAAGAATCTCTGCTCTCATAGAACCATAAAAATACAGAACAAATAAAGTATATTGAAAGCCACAGGTAAGAAAAGCAAAGTGATAAAGGCAACTTCCCAGAATAATAGCAGATTTCTAAACAGAAACTTAAAAAGCCAACAGGGTTTGGAATGTTATTTTTATGTTCTGGAATATAGCTGCAAACCCAGTTTATAATACCTAGAGAAACTGTCTCTCATGATTGAAGAATAAAGAAAATCATTAAGGATAGTATAGGCCCAAGTAGAGTCCATAACTGCTCTACAGAAAACCAAAAAATATCTATGGAAGACATTGGTGAGAATCCTTTAGACCAATGAGAAAGATACATACATTCTATTGGCTATAAAAAAAAAAGTAAATAACATTATAACAATATATAAGCAAGTGAGGAATAGGAAAAAATGAGCACTACAAAATCAATAATATAAAAGAGATATACATATACATCTTTCAAATATCATTCTGAGTACTAATTCCTTTGATTCCCACAGCAAAATACACAATCCAGCATTTTGGGTTAAAAGTAGAAAACGTGTGTTGCCTTCAATGAATTCAGCTCAGCATCAGAGGAAGATTCAACATTACAGTGAGAGCATGAAAATAGCATTCCAAGCAAATGACGCAAGAAAACAAACATATGTCCCTATTCTGGTATGGAAAAAAATACCATAAACAAAACAAAAACGAATCAGCAAAGATGCAGGTCATTTTGTGCTGATTAAGAAGGCAGTGCATGAGGGGACCATTACAATTTTAAACAAATATGCGACTAACACAGACATGCATAATTTCATTAATCAGATAATCTTGAGTATAAAACTATAGAATGTCTAAAAACAGTAGTATTAGGTGTAGTCATTTGACTAGGAATGCCACACATGGGCTCATATATTTGAGTCCTTAATCATCAGGGACACTAGAAGGATTAGGAGGTGTGGCCTTGTTGGAAAAAACAATGTGTCACTGGAGGTGGGACCCAGTCTCTGTCTTTCTCTGTCTGTCTCCCTCACCCCACCTCTCTCTTCATCTACCTCTTTCCTGCTTGTCTTTGCTCTTGCTATAAACTCCATGTTGTCCCTGGCATCAGAGTCTACTTCTTCAGGGTTCTGGCATATAATGAAGATCAACTGAGACAGCCATCCTCATGGACTGAACAACCACTAGATTCTTAGACTTATGCTCATAGACAGCCATTGGTAAATTTGTTGGACCATAGTATGTAAGCCATTCTAACAAATCCCTCTTCTATGTTTATATAGAGATTCTTTCTATATGTTCCATTTCTCTAGAGAATCCCAACTAATGCAGTAGGCAATTTCTATATTCCACTCTCATTTGTTAATCAGTCATCCCAACAAATACTAAACAGGGTTATGTGACTTAGATGACATTATTGATCAAACATATACAAACACTATAGAATATACAATAGTCTATGCAGCTCATCATTTCTCTCTAAAATATCACATAATTTGTCTCAAAAAAAAGTCTTAAAAATCAGAAAATTGAAATAATTCTCTACATTGTCTCTGACTGCAACCTAATAACAGAAAATATTAACAGCAAGAGATATGCAGAATATATACAAACTCTTAGAAATTTAAAAATAATCTATTGCATTATGAATGTGACATAGAAGGAAAGGGAAAAATAAAATAAATTCTAGAAGCAAATGAAAATGATAACACAACATATAAAAATCAGTGGAATATAATGAAAATAATCCTAAGAGGTAAATTTAGTGCTGTGTTGCAAACATGTACACTAAAGAGGAGAGACATCTCAGATAAGTAACTTAACCATGCAACCTAAGGCCTTGGCAAACAAGACTAAAGCAAATTGCAAATCAGCATACAGAAAGAAATAGTTAAGATTATAGGATCAGGGCAATAATTAAAGAAAATAATCTTTAAAAAGTCAATGAAATAAAAAGTTGTCTTTTCTTTACAGGTAAAAAAGTCAAACCCTCATAAGGGAGAGAGAGGAAATTAATAAATTTAAACAATATAGGAATATGTTATAGACATCAATAAAGTTGAGAAAATCATTAAGACATATATAATTAGATTTTCCACCAAGCTGAAAAATCTAAAAGAAATTAATAATTCTTTGGATACCTGTCTTATAAGAGTAAATTAAGATATAATGAGGAATTTGAAGAAATCTATAATAAACAACAAGATTTGAAATTTAAAAGTATCTGACTCAAGAAAAGCAGAGACCCAGATGAATTCCCTGCTGAAATCCACTAGGCCATTGCAGAAGGACTGAGAAGACTGCTCCAGAAGCCACTCCATAAAATCAATCAGGAAAGAGCACCAACAAAGTTTTTTATTTTTAACAAAGCCCATATTATTCTGATAACAGAAACCAGGTTAAGACCCAACAAACAACAAAAATTATATAACTATCTCAATGGTAAACTTAGAAGCAAAACTTCTTAATAAATTAAAATACAAACTTAAGAACACAACAGATAAATCATTCACCAAGATAAAACTGGCTTCATACTAGTGATGGGATGGTTTTATATTTAAGAATCTTACCTTCATGTATCCTAGGACAGAAATTACATGAGTATATCATCAAAAGTAGAAAAGGACTATGATGAAACTGATCATTCTTTTACAATTGTTAATTTATTATAATTTATTCAGATTGCATCCTGATTGTTATCCCCTCACATGTATCTTCCCATTCCCACCTTCTCTACCTCTTCCACCTTATTCCACTTCCCTAGACCTCTGACAGAAGAGAACCACTGCCCCTACCCAAGACCTCTCAGGTCTTATCTGGATAGCATTCTGTTGTGGTTGATTATTAAGGCACTATAAGTAGAGGAACTTTTTTTAAAATAATAAAGGCTGCTATGGCACTCCATGTCTTATCACAAAGTTAATAGGAGTTGGAGAAATTCATCTTTAAATAACAAAGACTGCCAATGACAATCTGATAGCAAACATCATAGTAAATGGGACAAAAATTAAAACATCTGTTTCTATTACACTATACAAAAAAAAGTCCACATTCCCTCTCCTACTCAATATAGATCTTGAAACTTAGCTGACTAGGTATGAGAGGAAGGAAATGGAAATAAAAGAGATACAAATAAGAAAAGAAGCCAAACAATCTTTCTTTTTAGATATGATGCTAAACATAAGAGACCTCAAAGACAACCCAAGAAAAGCCTTGGTATGGCCTGTCAGTAAGCCCATGAAGCTGAGTTGCATTCCCACAAACTGTACTCTAATCTCCACATGTATGCCGTGGCATACATCCATTCACATACACACATACATGAACATAAAGTATAATAAAAATTAGAATGAAAATTATTAGGTCTGATAAATACCAAAGAGTCAACATACACAATTAACGTGCAAAAATTAGCTTTTTGATATTAGAAGAGCAAACATTTTGAGAAAGAAATTAGAAAAACAATCCCATTAATAGTTGCTTTAAAAATACCTTGTTAAAAACATGACAGTTACATAACCTGACCCCTGGGTTGAGAGAAATGGAAGAGGGTCTGACCAGAATGTTGTCACTTAGAAAGCAGTTTCTGACTGTAGCCTTTCTTAGGTAAGTACAGTTTATTCACTGCACTGTACGTATGCTGGGAAACCAACGTGCTTATTGGAAACATGTAGTCTTTAGTCTTTGAAGTACATAATAGACTTTGGTGTGATAATGTGTGCCTTAACTTCTAGGCTGAGACAGGTGGATCTCTGGGTTCCAGGCCAGCCAGGGCTATCTAGGCTTTGTCTCTAAATAGTAAGGAAATGTACATAACAGACTGGTAGGGTGGCTCAGCCTGTAAAGGCACTTGCTACCGACTGGGATCTGAGTTTAATCTCCAGGATCCACATGCTAGAAGGAGAAAATTGGTTCTGGGATCGCTTAGCCTCCACACAAGTGCAGTGGCTTTCACTAATTCATGTATGTAATAAATGCACAGCACGGTAAAAATAGAAGTTGACACCACCTCAAAAAAAAAAAAAAAAAAGTTGTTATAAACCTAAACTAGAAGAAAACTTCCTTTATAAGAAAACTTAATCGGGAGGCAGAGGCAGGCGGATCGCTGTGAGTTTGAGGCCAGCCTGGTCTACAAAGTGAGTCCAGGACAGCCAAGGCTACACAGAGAAACCCTGTCTCAAAAAAACAAAAAAAAAAGAAAAAAAGAAAAAAGAAAAAAAAAGAAAAGAAAAGAAAAAAATGAAGAAAACACTGGAAGATGGAAAGTGCCTCCTTGTTCATGAATGAAATGAATTAACATTGTAAAAAGCACTGTGTTAGCAAGGGCAATACATATTCAGTGATATTCCCACTAAAAATAAAATACCATTCTTGAGATAAAGAGGGGAAAATCACTTTAAATTTTCATATGAAAGCACTAAGACCTCAGATAGCCAAATCATACCTGAACGAAAGTGTAATGCTGAAAGTGGATTTCAAGTTACAAAGTAGAATCACAAGAGCAAAACTAGTTTGACACTGACACAAAAAGACAAGTAGATCAGTGGACTAGATCCAGGTATAAAGCCATATAGCTACAGTCTTATATCCAAAATACCATAATACATACAGGGGGAAAACAGTTTTTTCACTAAATTTTGCTCTAAAAAAAAATAGGTAGCCATGTGAACTACATTGCTATCTCTCATTCCCTACAAAAATCAAGATCAAATTGATCAGAGACTTTAATGTAAGACTTGAAAAATTAGGAGGAAAACCCTACAAGATATAGGGGTGGGTGGAAAATTTCTTTTTATTTAGTTTATTTTTAATTTGTATATTCACTTCACATCTTAATGTAGGCCCCTCTCTCTTCTCTTCCAGGTTCCTCCCTCTTGCTCTCTTCTCCCCAACTCCCCCTCCCCTTGTTCTCAGAAAAAGAAGTCCCCACCACCATCCCATCTCAGCTTATCAACTAGCATCAAGGCTGAGCTCCTGTTCATCCAATGAGGCCAGGCAAGGCAGCCCATTGTGGTGAAGTGATCAAAAGCAGGCATCAGAAGCCATGTCATAGACAACATCTGCTCAACTTTTAGGAGATCAACATGATGATCGAACTGCCTATGGGTTATATTGTGTGAAGGGCCTAGGCCCAGTCAATGTATGCTCTTTAGTTGATGCTTCCTTCTCTGTAAGCCCCCATGTATCTAGGTTAGTTGCCTCTGTTGGTCTTCTTGCAGCATTCTTGTCTGCTTGGGTCTGTCTATCCTTCCTTCCCACTCTTCCACAAGACTCCCCAAGCTCCCCCTAATGTTTGGCTGTGGGTCTCAGAATCTGATTTGATCAGCTGCTGGGAGAGCTCTCAGAGAACTGTTGAGTTGGATTCTGTCCAGCACAGCACAGTATTGTTAAAGGTGTCAGGGGTTGACTTAACAGGCTATTCTGTTGGAAGCTTGAAGACACAAATACTGGAAGAAACATGGACAGTAGAAATTTTACAGGAAAATAAGGACACTATTAGGAGCTGGACCACTAATATTTTGGCCAAGAATCCGGCTTCATTCTGCACATGTCCTGAGAAACAGAGTAAAGTTTGTTTTATTTTGCTTTTAGTTTTTGTTTGATTGTTGGGTTGGTTTGGTTTTTTGCCAGCTGTAGATAGTTTCTGCAACTGTGTGACATTTGGAATTCTGGGACTTTTGAGAGGGTGTATAAATGCTAGATACCAAGGAGGGGCTGCAGCGGCAGTGGCTTCTTCTTCTTCTTCTTCTTCTTCTTCTTCTTCTTCTTCTTCTTCTTCTTCTTCTTCTTCTTCTTCTTCTTCTTCTTCTTCGTCTTCTGCTGCTGCTCCTAGTTGCTGGTTGCTATTGTTGCAATTTGTCAAGTAGTTGTACACAAAGACAGGAGAAGAAGAAATTAAATATCCTGATGATGAAGATCTAACTTACCCCAAGGAACTTGGTGCCCTAGTCAGCAGGAAGTAGTCTAACATTAGTAATGCCCTCTTTTCCCTCCATTCTTTTTTTCTGTTCTACTAGTGTTGGGGGGATTAAAAGGATGGAGGTGGGTAGAAGAGAGAAAAAGGAACCCACAAAGTAGCAAATGCTAGCTACATTGATGACCTCTAGAACATAGTTTCTGTGTGCTGATCCTGAGGAAATACTTCCCAGAAGTCTGGTGCCTCACATTTGACCATGTCCCCTGGAGGGGGAGACCTGATGGCACTCAGAGGAAGGACAGCAGGTTGCCAAGAAGAGACTTGATACCCTATGAGCATATACAGGGGGAGGTAATCCCCCTCAGGAACAGTCATAGGGGAGGGGAATAATGGGAAAATGGGAGGGAGGGAAGAATGGGAGGATACAAGGGATGGGATAACCATTGAGATGTAACAAGAATAAATTAATAATAAAAAAGCTTTAATTTGGAGGGAGAGAAGGAGAGGGAGGAAGAGAGAGAGAGAGAGGAGATTCCTCTATAGGCCCCCTAGGTACATTAAAATGTTAATAAATAATTCAGTGTCCCAAGTTTAAAAAAAAAATGGCTATCCATTCTTAATCACAGCTCATTCTTCAGCCCCAGCTGACCAATATCAATTTTCCCAACAAGACAATGGTTTCACTTTTGGGCTTCTTAGTTCCAAATATTTAACAAATCCAACAGACTCTTAAAGGGACTCCAAATCTTCCCTCTAAAATTTCATGACAGGCCTCCACTTTCAGTACTGCTCTCAACATTATTGTATCACTTCCCTCAATATAGCACATGCCTTATTATTGTTCAGTACAGTAAAGTAAATAAATTAAAGAGTTCCAAACACAGAATATCACTGGAGGAAGTCAGGGCAGAAACACATTGTAAGAACCTAAAGACAGGAACTGATTCAGATGTCATGGAGGAGCTGCTTACTGACTTGTTCATCCTGTTTGTTGAGACACTTCGAGACAGTGTCTACACAGTAGTAACACCCCTATAGTGAGCAGGCCCTCTTACATAAATCATCAATCAAGAAAATGTGTCAGAAGCTTGTAGGATAATTTTTTCGACATAGGGTCTCCTCTTCTGAAATAATTATAGCCTGTTATAAATTTACCAAAGAAAAAAAGGAAAACAAAACAAAAAATACCTATCACACCATAGGCCTTGGGATCTTGTCCAATTGTTTTCAGGAACAACTGAGTCTAGTCAATGCATGGCAGGGCAGAAGGCTCTGTAGAGAGGTCCTGGTAGGCAATTGTGTAGCAATTGAAATCTAAAATATCGGCAGTGCTAAAGATCCTGGGATATCCACCAAAGGAATTTGTAGACAGAGTAGAGCCCAGTCCAAGAAAGAAGCTATATTCACTGTGATCAGCAGAGTTGGAAAGGTAAGAATATGATTCCTTTTGCACAAATTTCATTGCAAAGCCCAGATATAGATATGAAGGTGTTTGCCCTACTGGACTTCTGCTGTGTGTTGGTCCAGCCATTTCTTACTATTCTTATTTTTTCTATACCAGAATAGGAATGTTTGTTTTATGACATTGTATTTGGGAAAGTTGTAACTTTCTTTTAATTTTATGTGTTTACTCTTAAAGGAATATTTTGAATCCCAGAAATGTGGACGTTGGCTTTATAAGCTTCAAAACATTAAAAACTATGGGGACTTTTGCATTTGATTATGAATTGAATACTAGGGTTGGGTGGCAAGTTGACCAGGGGTTAAGCTGTGATGATTAATATTGATCAACTTAATAGTATTTAGAATCAGCTAGGAGATAAGCCTCCTGGAATACCTACCAGTGGTAGAACAGCCTCTGGCCATGCCTGTGAGGGATTATTTTGATTAGGTTAATTGAAATGGAATTTCAAGGACTGGCTTCTAGACTATATAAAAAGAGAGAAAATAAGAAAACTAAATACAATTTTAAAAGAGCCAGTAGGCAAGATTGGACAACAGGTACAGGGGCTTGCCACTAGACTAAGGATTGATATTAGATCTCCAAAGCCCAGATGGGAAGAAAGATGTCAATCCCATACCCTGACCACTGACCACATACATACACATATAAGTGCTGTCAGAGATGTTAACATAATGAAGCCTTTCTGTAGGGTTGACAGTGGCAAGAATGCCAAGTACTTAAGCCACTATGGAAGTCAGCATGGAGGGTTGTCAAAATATTAGACACATACACACACCAAGGGGAGGATCAGATTTATGCACACACAAAAATAAATATATACGTAAATGCTAATAAAATGGAATTAAAATGAAAAAAGTAAGCTGAGCACAAGCATTCCTATCTTTTCCTGTTTCTTGGCACTGTCACAGTGTGAGCATCTACCTCACTCTCCTGCTGCTGCCATGACCTATATCTTGGAATTGTGAACTAGAATAGACTCTCCTGTAGTTTCTTTCATTAGGCACTTTTTCTCAGCAACATGTGACATAGATATGACCTAGATATACAAAATAATGAAAACATGTAAAATTTAAGTATGAGTAAAGCTAGAGCAACTGAGAGGACTAGCAGAAAGCATATCAAGATTAAGAACAGGTTTGGTTCCTGTGGGACTTGGAACAGTCTTCAAGCACTAATCTTTTCTCATGGTAGAAGAGCAGTGTATTTATAAGAAATCTCTCCATTATAGTCATGGAAATTAGCTTTTTCTTTTAGATAAAAAAATAAAAATTTATTTTTTATTTGTTGTGCAATCATCACTGTAAGTATTCAAGAAAAGCCTCCTATGACTTTCAAAGTAATTTCTTTTTTTTAATTTTTTATTAATTTATTCATATTACATCTCAATTGTTAGCCCTTCCCCTGTTTCTTCCCATTCTTCCCTCCCTCCCATTTCTCCCCTTCTCCCCTCCCCTATGTCTGTGACTGAGGGAGACCTCCTCCCCCTATATATGCTCTCAGAATATCAAGTCTCTTCTTGGTACCTAGCTATCCTTCCTCTGAGTGCCACCAGGTCTCCCCATCCAGGGGACACAATCAGAAAAGGGGCACCAGAGTTCGTGTGAGAGTTAGATCTCACTCTCCACTCAACAGTGGAGAATATCATGTTCGTCGGCTAGGTCTTGGTAGGGGTTCGAAGCTTACTGCCTATATTCTCCTTGGCTGGTGCCTTAGTTTGAGGAAGACCCCGGGTTCCAGATCTGCCTGTCATAAAGTTCTTCTTGTAGGTTTTCAGGACCCTGTGGGTCCTACTATTTCCTCTTTCTTCCATGCTACTCTTGCCTAAAGTCTCAATCAGATATCCTCTCCTCTGACCCACTTTCTTGGTAAGTAAAGGTTTTCATGGTACGTTTCCCTTGGACTAGTGTTTTGATATAAGTGAGTATATACCGTTTGTCTCTTTTTGTTTCTGGGTGAACTCACTCATTATGATAATTTCTAGATCAATCCATTTGTCCACAAGTTTCGGGAATTCCTCGTTTTTAATAGCTGAGTAGTATTCCATCGTGTAAATATACCACAGTTTCTTAGTCCATTCTTCTACTGAGGGACACTTAGGCTGTTTCCATGTTCTGGCTATTATGTATAGAGCAGCTATGAACATGGTTGAGCATATGTCCCTGTTATGTGGTAGGGCATTTTCTGGGTATATTCCAAGGAGTGGGATGGCTGGGTCTTGAGGAAGCCC
This sequence comes from Acomys russatus, assembly GCF_903995435.1. Lineage (NCBI taxonomy): Eukaryota > Metazoa > Chordata > Mammalia > Rodentia > Muridae > Acomys > Acomys russatus. The sequence continues at coordinate 78,524,384 of NC_067138.1, read as the reverse complement.
TATTCCCATTTTTCTGAGAAAGCGCCAGATAGCTTTCCAAAGTGGTTGTACTAGTTTGCATTCCCACCAGCAATGAAGGAGTGTTCCTCTCTCTCCACAGGAAAAAGTGGGGAAGAGCCTGAGACACATAGGCACAGGAAACAACTTCTTGAACAGAACACCAACAGCCCAGGCCTTAATGTCAACAATTAATAAATGGGACTTCATGAGGCTGAGAAGCTTCTGTAAGGCAGGAGACACTGTCAAGAGAACAAAATGACAGCCTACAGAATGGGAAAAGATCTTCACCAACCCTTCATCTGACAAAGGTCTAATATCCAAAATATATAAAGAACTCAAGAAATTAAACACCACAAAACCAAACAACCTAATTGTGAAATGGGGCTTGGAACTTAACAGAGAATTCTCAACAGAGGAATATCAAATGGCCGAGAAACACTTAAAGAAATGCTCATCTTCGTTAGTCATCAGAGAAATGCAAATCAAAACGACACTGAGATTCCATCTTACACCCATCAGAATGGCTAGGATCAAAAACTCAAAGTAATTTCTAAACATCGACTACATTGACTAGACTCTACAGTTTAAAGGTAGGCCCTCAGTTAGCTCAACTGGATCAAAGCAAAAAATCAAATATGAAATGTTTAATAAGGAATATTAATAATAGGGATATTAAAACACTACCTCTATATGATCTATAAATGGAGCCAATTTTTACTTGAGTATCAGTCCTCCAAGCATCAACAGATATACTCTTTAGACTTCTGATAACATCACATCCAGATTGAGGCTTGTAGCAAATACAGACAGACCCATGTAATTTGAAGATCCCATGTTAAGGGAAACTGTTCTTCAATTGACAAAGCTCTTCTAAGCATATTTAAAGGAGCATTTATAGACCTTTCACTGGACTCAATTATAAATGGCAAATAATGTTACATTTTTCCTGGTTTTAATAAGGTATACAGCCTCAGAATCTGGTTCTATATTGATTTGTGTTGCAGAATTCAGGGTTCAAAGAAGTACAATTGGAACACCTCAAATCTATCAATGGTGAAAATTGCCCTATGATTTTTGAAGTTGGACTGCCAGAACAAGAAAGATTTTAATAAAAGAAAATAATACAACTGCATAAAAATGCATTATGAAGGTGTTCAAAATAGTTGTACACAACTTCTATTCAGTAGCTGCCTAAAGACTTCCACTAATGGTATACTGTAACAAGTGCAACTGTGAAAGCAGTTGGTTGGTTGATTGGTTGCATGGTTGGTTGGTTGGTCTCATTTCCTCATTTCCAAATGCTCCTTGAAGTACCTTTCAAAACATTACGTGTGCATTTAGTGAACTTATAATGTAGTAATGACTTAAATATTAAATATTTAATGAAAAGGCAGATCTTTGGCCAGGCATGGTGGCACATGCCTCAGATCAAAAGACTCGGAGAGGCAGAGGCAAGCAAATCTCTGTGAGTATAAAGCCAGTCTGGTCTACAAAGCAAGTCCAGGACAGCCAAGGTTACACAGAGAAACCATGTCTTGGGAGTATAAAAGGGCAGATATTAGCAGAAGAATAATCATAATTGGGGCCTTATTCTAAGCTGACTGATACTTGATTATATCCTGTGACCCTACTGAAATTTCACTCTTGGTCAGTTTGGGAGTGCAAGGTGAGGATAGTGCCTTCCACCAGTCAGGGGTGAGAGTTGGAAATCTATGCTGTCTTCCTGAAGATTCCAAGAAATGTTCTACACTGTCCTCTTAAAATTTCTCACTTACCAAATTGCCTGTTGACAGCTCCACAAAGGATTGTCTTCTGTCGTTTTGCCCTGGCCTACTGTGGATGCCTCCCATAAGCAATTCCCAAATAAATGCCATGGTGCTTTACAACCCAAAGTTCTATGAAAACAGAGTTATCTTAAAGGATAAAGATAGAGAAGCAAGAATGGTGGAACAAAACAAAAAATTCCAACTAGAAATATGGTGCAAATGGAAAGGCACTGAGAAAGCAGGAAGTGGGGAGGCTGTGGAAGCAAAAACAGGGTGAAAGCAAAATGAAAAGGTGAAAGCACAAGCCCGCAAGATAGAAACTCCAAACACAAGCTACATTATTCATTCACTCCCCCACCCCCAAATGGAACACTTACATACCCATAATAAATAAATAAAAATATTTTCTAATTTCAAAAGACATACAGGAGAACAAAGTCTGAAAGAAAGAAAACACAGCATAGAGCTCACTACTGACCCCTTCCACCAATGAAAGCTTGACAAGGCAGCCCCTGGGGTCCCTGGGAAACTGAACAAATTCAACATTTCTCACAAGTGGCCATGTGGAGTCTGGAAAGAAACATCAAACTAGAGAAAGGTTTTTAACAGAAATGTGTATTTGCTGATTGTTAAAAACACCCAAGAGAGCCATTGCACATGCCTTTTATCTCAGCACTAGGGGAGGCAGAGGCAGGCAGATCTCTGAATTAGAGGCCAGCTTGGTATACAAAATGAGTTCAGGATAGCCAAGGCTACACAGAGAAACCCTGTCTAAAAATAAAGGAAAGAAACAAAGAATGAAAGGAAAAGGAAGAAAGAAAGAAAAGCAGACTAACAAATAAAACAAAACAAAAAAGCTCTAGTGGGTGGGCAAGGGTCTCCTATTTTTCAATGAATAGGGGAAAGGGGAAGTGGAGAGCAGGTGGGATTGTGGGGAGAGGAGGGAGGAGGCTATGCCTGGGATGTTAAACAAGCAAACAAGCAAGCAAGCAAGCAAATAAAACCACTGAAGAGTCAGAGATCATGGACCCAGGGACATCAGATTAGTGTGACTGCATAGACTTGACAGCATGAACAGCTTGGCCTCCATGGAAAAGAATTCTTTTTCTGTGGAAAAGAGTCCTGTTTGGTTGCTCAAGTAGACCTATTTTCTAGGTAAATGTTTGGGTGAATGTATGGTCACCTTTAAAGAACCTATAAATGAGTTTTCAAATGGTTATACTATCTGATACTCTAGCCAAACACATAATGGTTCCTGTTGTCCCTGTAAGCAATGGACTTTCTTGTTGTTTTGTATTTTTCTAGAGGATTAAGTGTGATATTTCAAAGTATAATAATAAGGATAATACTTGCATGTTTAAAGCATTTTTATGTATCCATGAAAATGTGAGAGGAAGAGTTTTATTTCTATTTCATATATTTTAATCTTGTTTCTTTGTATTTTTGGGGGGGGTGTTTTGTGTGTGTTTGTTTGTTTGTTTGTTTGTTTTTTGGGTAGGATCTACATAATGAGCTATGTAGTCTAGACTAGTCTGGAATTCCTTACAGCTCAGGCTGGCTTCAGAATTGTAATCCTCTGCTCCCACACTCCTATCCTCTTCCACCTTTCCTCCTCCCCTTCTTCTCATAAAAGGGAGCTCCCCATCCCCTTATCAGCTCACCCTAGCACTTCAAGTCTCATCAGAACTGAGTGCATCCTCTTCCACTGAGCTCAGGCAAGGCAGCCCCAGCAGAAGGAAGTGATCCAACAGCAGGCAACAAGTCCATGTCAGAAATAGCCCCTGCTCCATTTTCTAGGGAACCTCCACAAAGACCAACGTGCCTATCTGTTACATATGTGTAAAAGGACAATGTCCAGATCATGCATAGTCTTTGGTTGGTGCTTCAGTTTCTATAAGGCCCATGGACCTGCGCTAGTTGATTTTGTTGGTCTTCTTATGGAGTTCTTGTCTATTCTGGCTCTTTCTACTCTTACTCTCACACTTGCTCACTGAGTTCCACCCATGTTTGGCTGTGAATCTCAGCATCTGTTTCTACCTGCTGCTGGGTGGAGCCCCTCAGAAGACAGTTATGCCAGGCTTCCATCTGCAAGCATAGCAGAGTATCATTAATAATCTCAGGGTTTGGCTCTCTCCCATGGGAGAGACCCATGATGGGTCTTGTGTTGTGCCAGGCATTGGCTGGACAATCTCTCAATCTCTGCTCTACTTTTATCCCTGCACATCTTGTAGGCTACATAAGTTTTGGATTGAAAATTTTGTGGCAGGTTGGTGTTCCCCTCTTTCCACTGGGAATCCTGTCTGGCTAGAAGGAGGCCATATTTTCCATGATGAATACTGTAGTGGTTTGAATTTTTTTTAAAGTAGTTCCTCATGATATCAATCATTTATTATTTGGTTCCCAGTTGGTAGCCCTGTTTGGGGAAGTTTTGGTGACACATCCTTTCTGGAAAAAGTGCATCACTATTGGCTAGCTTAGAGGAGATAGGGGGAAAAAGCCTTGCACCATTTCTAGTCCACTTAATCAGGCATCCAGATTATAGTTATACAGGACCTGAGCTTCCTGCTGCAATGCCTGCCTGCTGCCATTTCTCCTAGCCATGATGATGATGGACTGTAACCCTCTGGAACAGCAAGCCTAAATAATCTTTTCTTTCCTTAAGTTGTATTGTCATGGCATTTTATCACAATAACAGAAAAGTAACTAATTCAACCATATTGTATAAAATGTCTTTTCAGCTTGACTGAAAAATAACACTGAAATGAAAATATGTTTGTTGCCAAAATATGCTATCTATAAACTTCTAAAACACCATCTAATGGATATAATGGAATTAAAATAATTTTTTTTTTTTGCTCAAACCCTGTCTTAGATATCATAATTTTCAATTATCATTTAAGTAAATAAAGCTGAAAATTTTATTGCTTACATATTTATCAAATTTAACAATATCTAGTTTTAAGTACCTAAAGAAAATAAACAGTGTTTTTTTTCCCATTAGAAACATGCTAACTCCCTGCTTACCACAATGTTAATATAGCACAACATCTTAGAACTGTTTTAAGAAATAGTGTCTCACCTGAGGATCCAAGATGGCGGCGAGCAGTGTGGACCGCGTTTGGAGGCTCCAGTGAACAATTCAGGGAATTGCACAGATTTCTGAGCCAGGAACACCGAGGTCCGAACATCACGGCAGCAGGAGTGCTCCACGGTTCGGAGGGACCAGGGTGCGGAGGACCTGCGTGTCCCTGCACACGGGAGGAGCGTGGTTTTTCTCTGATCGGAGCGGCAGCGGTAGAGGCGGCAGCACCAGCGGCACCAGCAGCGGCGGCTGAGGTTTGCAGCTCATAGCCTTCCGGTGGAGGCGATTGGTGTGGTGGCTGGTGGGAATTGCTGCGGGAGAGGGGACTCGGGGCAGGATTTGGGTCGCGTGGAGCCTTTGGACCCAGATTGGACTCGGCGGACAGTTCGGCCCCAGAGTCCCGGGTATTGGCCCGGCCCAGCAAACAATTCTGCCTGAGGCACTAACTCAGCGTGGCCATAGCTCCCCTGCTGTGGCGCAGGCTTAGTTGAGCACGCTGCTCCACACTAGGCACTACCTCAGCTCAGCGGCAGCTCCCCTGCGGTGACACAGTCTGGGCGGAGCACTTGGTTTCACCACAGGCGCTAACTCAGAGCAGCCGCAGTTCTCCTGCTGTGGCACAGGCTTGGTGACGTGCTCGGTTCCATCCTAGGCACCACCTCAGCTCAGCGGCAGCTCCCCTGCGGGGACACAGTGCGGGCGGAGCACTTGTTCCACCACTGGCGCTAACTCAGAGCAGCCGCAGTTCTCCTGCTGTGGCGCAGGCTTGGTGACGTGCTCGGTTCCATCCTAGGCACCACCTCAGCTCAGCGGCAGCTCCCCTGCGGGGACACAGTGCGGGCGGAGCACTTGTCCCACCACTGGCGCTAACTCAGAGCAGCCGCAGTTCTCCTGCTGTGGCGCAGGCTTGGTGACGTGGTCGGTTCCATCCTAGGCACCACCTCAGCTCAGCGGCAGCTCCCCTGCGGGGACACAGTGCAGGCGGAGCACTTGTTCCACCACTGGCGCTAACTCAGAGCAGCCGCAGTTCTCCTGCTGTGGCACAGGCTGGACAGAGCTCTCGGTTCCACCAGCTCTAAGACTCTGGTTGGACACAGTGTACAGTTTGAATCCAGAATTCCTGGCTGAGATTGGTGGTCAGTTCGGGCCCTGAGTCAATAACTGACCACAGCACGCACTTTGGGCCAAAAGGCCCTAGTGGAGCTTGGTGCGTAGTCCCAGCCCAAAAATTCTGGCTGGGCCCTGTGTGCATTTTGGGCCCAAAATCCCTAGCTGAGCTTGGCAGACGGTTCTGGCCCTGAGAATCTAGCTGAGTTCTGCCCGTGGTTCGGTCCCAGTGCTCCTGGCTGGACTTGGCAGGGAACACAGAAGGCTGTGGATACCTTGGACTGACCCAACGCTCATTCAGAGACCCAGAACAATTGCAGGATCCACAGCAGAGAGGGACTGAGGATCACTGGCTGTGAGAGACCAGAACAACAGGGCTAACCTCCTAACATCCACACCAGTGAAGCTTTGAGCTCGCAGCCTAGGGAAATCGTAAGAAAACAAGTGAATCTATCGTCAGACACCCTCCATTCAACTCTGGAAGCTACCCAACAAAAACAAAGACGGCAAGATGTCTAAAGGACAACGAAAAAGCATACGCAAAAAACCCCAAAACAACATGGCGTCTCCAGTTTCCAGCTATCCCAAAGAAAACCACCCAGAGAACTCAAATACAACGGAAATACAAGAAAATGACCTCAAATCCTTAGTAATGAGGATGATAATGGAGGAAACAAATAAAATTCATAATCAAATGCAGGAAGACGCAGACAAACAGGTGAGAGACATAAAAGAAGCACATAGAGTGGAACTGGAAAAATTGCAGGAAAATGCAAACAACCAGATGAAAGAAATAACTAAAACGGTTCAAGCTCTGAAGACCTATAAAGAGGCAATGGAAGAAACTCAGGAATATACAAAAAATCAGATGAAAGAAATCAAAAAATCAGTTCAAGATCTGAAAATGAAAATGGATTCAATGATAAACACACAGACAGAAGAAAAACGAGAACGTGAGACCTCAGAGAAGAAGGCGAGCAACACAGAGGTGAGCTTTTCTAACAGAATCCAAGAGATGGAAGAACGAATCTCAGGGCTAGAAGATACAATCACAGATATTGAATCAACCATTAAAGAAAATGCCAAATCTGGAAAACTCCTGACACAAAACATCCAAGAAATTAAGGACACCATGAAAAGAAGAAATCTGAGGATAATAGGCATTGAAGAAAGAGAAGACATCAGACTCCAGGGCCCAGAAACTATTCTCAACAAAATCATAGAAGAAAATTTCCCCAATCTAAAGAAAGAGATGCCTATAAACATACAAGAGGCCTACAGAACACCAAATAGAATTGACCAGAAAAGAAAAACTGCCCGCCACATAATAATCAAAACACAAAACATGCAGAACAAAGAAAAAATATTAAAAGCTGCAAGGGAAAAGGGCCAAATAACATTTAATGGTAAACCTATCAGAATTACACCTGACTTCTCAGCAGAGACCATAAAAGCCAGAAGGGCCTGGACAGAGATCCTGCAAACCCTAAGAGAACACAGATGCCAGGCCAGACTACTTTACCCAGCAAAATTATCAATAACCATTGATGGAGAAAACAAAATATTCCATGACAAAAACAAATTCAAACAGTACCTATCCACAAACCCAGCTTTACAGAAGGTACTAGAAGGAAAACTCCATCCCAAAGGGTCAAGCTACAACCAAAACTACCCCGGAAATAGATAACTATCCCATGGCAAAAACACAACTACACAAACGCTCGACTGGAAACAACATCAAAATTAAGACTCTTAACAGTCACTGGTCATTAATATCTCTCAACATCAATGGCCTCAATTCTCCAATAAAAAGACACAGACTAACCGAATGGGTACATAAACAAGACCCAACATTCTTCTGCATCCAAGAAACACATCTCACCCATAATGAAAGGCATTACCTCAGGGTAAAAGGTTGGAAAAAAATATTCCAAGCAAATGGTCACAAGAAGCAAGCAGGTGTAGCCATTTTAGTATCGAACAAAATAGACTTTCAACCAAAATTAATCAAAAGGGATGAGGAAGGACACTTCATACTCATCAAAGGTAAAGTCAACCAAGATGACATCACAATTCTGAACATCTATGCTCCCAATACAAGGGCACCCACATATGTAAAAGATCTCCTAAAAAAGCTTAAACCACACATCGATCCCCACACAATAATAGTGGGAGACTTCAACACCCCACTCTCACTGAAGGATAAGTCATTGAAACAGAAACTAAGCCGAGAAATAACATCATTAACCAATGCCATGGGTCAAATGGATCTAACAGATATCTATAGAACCTTTCACCCAAACAAGAAAGAATACACCTTCTTCTCTGCACCCCATGGAACCTTCTCCAAAATTGATCACATCGTAGGTCACAAAGCAAGCCTCAACAGATACAAGAGGATTGAAATAATACCTTGTATCCTATCAGATCACCATGCTCTTAGGCTGCAATTCAACAACAACAGAAATAACAAAAAGCCTACACGTTTGTGGAAACTAAACAACTCTCTGCTAAATGACACCTGGGTCAGGGAAGAAATAAAGAAAGAAATCAAGGAGTTTCTGAAATTCAATGAAAATGAAGAAACAACATACCCAAATTTGTGGGATACATTGAAAGCAGTGCTAAGAGGAAAATTCATAGCACTAAGTGCCTTTAAAAAGAAATTGGAAACATCGCACATAAGCATCTTAACAACACAACTGGAAGCCCTAGAAAAAAAAGAAGCAGAAACACCCAAGAGGAGTAGACGCCTGGAAATTATCAAACTCAGGGCTGAAATTAACAAATTAGAAACTAAGAAAACAGTCCAAAGAATCAACAAAACCAAAAGCTGGTTCTTTGAGAAAATCAACAAGATAGACAGACCATTAGCCAAACTAACTAAAAGGCAGAGAGACAGTATTGAAATGAACAAAATCAGAAATGAAAAGGGAGACATAACAACAGACACTGAAGAAATTCAAAGAATCATAAGATCCTACTTTGAAGGCATATACGCCACAAAATTTGAAAATCTAAGGGAAATGGACGATTTTCTTGATCAAGTTCACTTGCCAAAGTTGAGTGAAGAACAGATAAACAAGTTAAATAGTCCCATTTCCCCTACAGAAATAGAAGCAATCATCGATGGTCTCCCAACCAAAAAAAGCCCAGGGCCAGATGGTTTCAGTGCAGAATTCTACCAGACCTTTAAGGGCGAGCTAATACCGATACTCTTCAAGCTACTCCAAAAGATAGAAATGGATGGAAAATTACCAACTTCATTCTATGAGGCCATAGTCTCATTGATACCTAAACCTCACAAAGACTCAACAAAGAAAGAGAATTTCAGACCAATTTCTCTTATGAACATAGATGCAAAAATACTAAATAAAATACTTGCAAAACGAATACAGGAGCACATCAAAGATATCATTCATCATGACCAAGTAGGCTTCATTCCAGGCATGCAGGGATGGTTTAATATACGGAAATCCATCAATGTAATCCATCATATAAACAAATTGAAAATAAAAAACCACATGATCATCTCCTTGGATGCAGAGAAAGCATTTGATAAAATTCAACACCCATTCATGTTTAAAGTTTTAGAGAGATCGGGGATACAAGGCACTTTCCTCAACATAATAAAGGCTATATACAGCAAGCCAATAGCCAAAATCAAAGTAAATGGTGAGATACTCAAGGAAATTCCTCTCAAATCGGGAACAAGGCAAGGCTGCCCACTCTCTCCATATCTCTTCAATATAGTACTCGAAGTTCTAGCCAGAGCAATAAGACAACAAAAGGAGATCAAGGGTATCCAAATGGGAAAGGAGGAAGTCAAATTATCCCTCTTTGCAGATGATATGATAGTGTACATAAGTGACCCTCAAAACTCCACCGGAGAACTCCTAAAGCTGATAAACACCTTCAGCAAATTGGCTGGATACAAAATTAACTCAAAAAAGTCTGTAGCCTTCCTATACACAAATGACAAGCTTACAGAGGAAGAAATTAGGAAAACCACACCCTTCACATTAGCCACAAGCAATATAAAATATCTAGGAGTTACCCTAACTAAGCAAGTGAAGGACTTGTATGAAAAAAATTTCAAAACTCTGAAGAAAGAGATTGAAGATGACCTGAGAAGATGGCGTGATCTTCCTTGCTCATGGATCGGGAGAATTAACATAGTAAAAATGGCCATCCTACCAAAAGCAATCTACAGATTCAATGCAATCCCTATCAAAATACCTACACAATTTTTTAAAGACATTGAAAGTTCAATTCTGAACTTCATATGGAAAAACAAAAAACCCAGAATAGCTAAAACAATCTTGTACAATAAAAGATGCTCCGGAGGAATCTCCATACCTGATCTCAAACTGTACTATAAAGCAATAGTACTTAAAACAGCATGGTACTGGCACAGCAACAGGCTGGTTGATCAGTGGAATCGAATCGAAGACCCAGATATGAATCCACACACATATGGTCACTTGATTTTTGACAAAGAAGCCAAATCCATTCAATGGAAAAAGGATAGCATCTTCAACAAATGGTGCTGGTCTAACTGGAGGTCTATGTTTAAAAAAATGAAACTGGACCCATATTTGTCACCTTGCACAAAACTCAAATCCAAGTGGATTAAAGACCTCAACATAAAACCAGAGACACTAACTCACTTAGAAGAAAAAGTGGGAAAGAGCCTGGAACATATTGGCACAGGAGACAACTTCCTGAACAGAACACCAACGGCCCAGGCCTTAATGTCAACCATTAATAAATGGGACCTCATGAGGCTGAGAAGCTTCTGTAAGGCAGGAGACACTGTCAAGAGAACAAAGCGACAGCCTACAGACTGGGAAAAAATCTTCACCAACCCTACATCTGACAAAGGTCTAATATCCAAAATATATAAAGAATTCAAGAAATTAAACACCACCAAACCGAATAACCCAATTGAGAAATGGGGCTTGGAACTAAACAGAGAATTCTCAACAGAGGAGTATCAAATGGCTGAGAAACACTTAAAGAAATGCTCAACCTCCTTAGTCATCAGGGAAATGCAAATCAAAACAACTCTGAGATTCCATCTTACACCCATCAGAATGGCTAAGATCAAAAATTCAAGCGACACCACATGCTGGCGAGGATGTGGGGAGAGAGGAACACTCCTTCATTGCTGGTGGGAATGCAAACTAGTACAGCCACTTTGGAAATCTATCTGGTGCTATCTCAGAAAAATGGGAATAGGGCTTCCTCAAGACCCAGCTATTCCACTCCTTGGAATATACCCAGAAGATGCTCCAGCACACAACAAGAAAATTTGCTCAACCATGTTCATAGCAGCCTTATTCATAATAGCCAGAACATGGAAACAGCCTAAGTGTCCCTCAGTAGAAGAGTGGATAAAGAAACTGTGGTACATATACACTATGGAATACTACTCAGCTATTAAAAACAAGGAATTCCCGAAATTTGTGGATAAATGGATTGAGCTAGAAATGATCATAATGAGTGAGTTAACCCAGAAGCAGAAAGAATCAAATGGTATATACTCACTTATATCTGCATACTAGCCCAAGGGGCATGTCCCACGAAAGCCTTCACTTACCAGGAAACTGGGACAGAGGGGAAGGCATCCTATTGGGACTCTAAATGAGAGACGCATGGGAGAACAGCAAAATAAAAGGATCCAGAGGGTCCTAGAAATCTACAAGTAGAACAATATGATAGGCAGATTTGGGCCCAGGGGTCCCGCTCAAACTAAGGCACCAGCCAAGGACAATACAGGAGGTAAACTGTAAACCCCTTCCCAGATCTAGCCAATGGTCAGAATATTCTCCACAGTTGAGTGGAGAGTGTGATACGACTTTCTCACATACTCTGGTGCCTCACATTTGACCATGTCCCCTGGAGGGGGAGACCTGGTGGCACTCAGAGGAAGGACAGCAAGTAGCTAAGAAGAGACTTGATACCCTATGAGAATATATAGGGGGACGTAATCCCCCTCAGGAACAGTCATAGGGGAGGGGAATAATGGGAAAATGGGGGGGGGGAGGAATGGGAGGATACAAGGGATGGGATAAACATTGAGATGTAACAAGAATAAATTAATAAAAAAAAAAAAAAAAAAAAAAAAAAAAAAAAAAAAGAAATAGTGTCTCTTACATCAAGTGTTTTGAAATAGTCAGATGGGAATTGCTACGTAAAGTATTATCCATTCTATAAGGCAATGTCAGCTTTAAATGCAGAGTACTGTTTTATAATGTGATTCGAAAAGCTAACCATGATATCTGATAAAGCTTATCATATTCTTTTCTTTTTTCTTTCTTTCTTTCTTTTTTTTTTGAGACAGGGTTTCTCTGTGTATCCCTGGCTGTCCTGGACTCGCTTTGTAGACCAGGCTGGCCTCGAACTCACAGCAATCCACCTGCCTCTGCCTCCCAAGTGCTGGGATTAAAGGCGTGCATCATCACTGCCAGGCTCATATTCTAACATTGAAATGATGTAGAACCTGAATATAAAATTTTTATGTCAATTAAAATCAAAGATGCTCAGATTGCTCAAATAATTAATATTTTCATGGAAATAGAATGACAAACAAGTGAACTGATGTACTTAGATAATTATTGCTTAGAAAAATTAATAAACATAACATTTTCCCTGAAATTAAAATTCATATAATTCAATTTATATAATTGAATGAGATGTTTGAATAATATGTCATACAATTATTCAATTAATCACTTTTGAATCATCCATTTAGAATATTAGTCACTTCAATAATAGTGAAAATACACATTTCCATTACTATAGTAGAATAATATAAATGATACAAGGATATGCTTCAAATATAAACAGAAAATGAAACTCACAATGGGAAGTTAAAGCCTTTAAAACATATAGACAATCAATAAACAATTAATAATATAACACAGGTCACAATGCTCACAGCTTGCTAACATTGTTGATGACTCACTGCCCCAGTAGTATATGTGGCCTCTTCTAGTACTACGAAAGCTAGCCAGTAGGGAAGAAGCCTTCTAGTCAGTACCAACTTGCTTTCTCTATATCCTATGACATATATTATAGTATTTTCAGTAAAAAATAGTCTTACAATTGAGTTCTGAGTAATCAAAAAAGCAATCAAAAGAGTGATGCCAAAAACCTGTATGGTTTTGAAGGTTTCTGGGCCACCTGCCACCAATAACAAAAAGGAAGTGTCTCACACAAGGTACTAGATGTTATGGTAGACTTCTCAGATCCCTGGAAAGGGTTACTCAAATTAAATCTCTCTCTCTCTCTCTCTCTCTCTCTCTCTCTCTCTCTCTCTCTCTCTCTCTCTCTCTCTCTCTCTCTCCCTTGACTTCCTCCTATTCCTTTTATTTTAAATTTTTAAAATTTATTCATTTATTCACTTTACATCCTGGGTAGAGCCCTCTCCAACCAGGCTCTCCTCTCAGTCCCACCCTTCCTTCCCCCATCAGCCCTCCCCTCTTCCTCAGAAAACACCAACAAGCAAAATAATCCAATTTAAAAATGGGGTACGGAGAATTCTCAACAGAGGGATCTTTAATAGCTGAAAAGAACTTAAAGAAATGCTCAATGTTCTTAATCATCAGGGAAATGCATATCAAAATGACTCTGAGATTCCATCTTATATCTATCAGAATGGCTAAGATAAAAAACTCAAGTGACACAGAGTACCATCAGGACCAGCAGACCTGGACCCAGGTGTCCTACACAAACTCTAGCACCAAGCAAGGACAATGCATGCAGTAAACCTAGACCACCTGTACAGTCTAGCCAATGGGGATTGCTTCTGACATTAACTTGGTGCCCCCATTTGATCACTTCTCCTGGGTGGGGAGGCCCAGCTGACACACGGAGGAAAGGGAGAGGCTATCCAGATAAGATCAGAGAGTCTGTGGTGATATGGTGTAGGAGGAGGTCCCCTTCTGTCAGAGGTCTAGCGGAGGGAAATAGGCAGAAGAAGGAGGAAGGATGGGAAAGGGAAGAAACAAGTGAGGGAAAACAATCCAGAATGTAGTTGGAATAAGTTATAATAAATTAATTTTTGAAAATTCTCCATGAGGAATTCAAACATTGTACTCATAAGATAAAAAACAATAAATCAACAACATAATATATATATATATATATATATATATATATATATATCAAGTGAAAGCACATGCTCATGAGGATGTATAGAAAGCAGAACACTCCTGCATTGCTGGTGGGAGTGCAAACATGTACAACGACATTGGAATTCAATCTGATGCTTTTCAGAAAAGGGTGAATAGCTTTACCTCAAGACCCAGCTGTACCACTCTTATGCACACACCCAAAAGATGTTCTACCATCCAACAAGGACATTTGCTCATCGATGTTCATATAAGCTTTATTTGTAATAGCCAGAATCTGGAAAGAACCTAGATGTCCCCCCTCAAAAGAATGGGTTAAGAAGCTGTGGTATATTTACACAATGAAATAGTACCTAGCCGTTTAAAAAACAAGAAAATCATGAAATATGCAGGCAAATAGATGGAACTAGAAAAGATCAGACTTGGTGTGTGATTGACACCACCATCTTGGATCCCTCCTCTTCATATTTTAAAATGGACAGCTAAATATGTAGCTGGAGTAACCCTGCTGTGCAAGAAGGCAGTGAAATTATCTATTGCTCCACTTCTTATGAGCCCTTTCTTTCCTCTACCATTTTATTTTCCACTTGATATCAGATTCGTTTTTCCAATTCATAGGTGAACAGGAGCATTCAGTCACTGTCTTTTCATACGTAGCTTATTTTACTTAATGTCCTAGAGGCTTATTCCTATTGCCACAATTGGCAGGATATTAGTCCATTTGTATTTATGTTGCATTTTATACTTTTAATTGAAAATAGATTCATCTCTCATATAATATATACTGACCACAGTTTCTTCTCCTTTTAGGCCCCTTCCTACCTTCCCTTTCTCTGGATCCACTCCCCATCTGTCACTCCTCAGAAAAGAACACGCTTGCAAGAAACATCAACCAAACACAGTAAAACACAACACAAAAAGATAAGGCACAAGCTCTCATATATCGGCTCGACAAAGGAACCCAATAGGAGGAAAAGAGTCCCAAAAGCAGGCAAAAGGATCAAAGACATATCTGTTCCCACAGTTAGGTGTCCCACAAAAACACCAAGTTATCAGCCATAACTTAGAAACAGAGGACCTGAAGCACACCCATGCAGGCCCTTGTGCTTTTTATTTCATCTCTGTGAGCCCATTGATACCCTGCTTAGTTGACTTGGTGTCATGCATCCTCTTTGACTTCTACAATCTATACACCCTCTCTTTCTCAACATTCCCTGAGCTCCAAGGGGAGGAATCTGATAGAGCCCTCCAACTCAGGCTTTCTCTTTCCCCTCCCCCCTCTCTCTGCATAATGTATGGGTGTGGGTCTCTGAATCGGCTCCATCTGTCTGATGACTTTATCAGAATATCATTAGGAATCATTTCATTTACTTTTTTTTTTTTAAACCAGTTGTTCTTGGCTCTACCCTAGGTCTCTGGGCTAGCCAATCTCCCATTCCTGGCCATCCAAGCAATGCCTGGATTTGAGCATTCTTGCAGAGTTGGCTTCAAATTAAGTCAGACACTGGTTGGCCGCTGCTACAACTTTTGCCCTACCATTATCCAAGCAAATTTTGCAGGTAGGAAAGATTGTAGCTCAAAGGTTTTATGGCTATGTTGGCATCCACATTTCTTTTTCACTAACCTACAAAGTACCTTCCTGCACCACAAAGAAAAAAATAGGAGTGAAGGCTCCATGCAGGTACCAATTTAACCTCTCTTCAGTCAATGAGCTGTATGGATGTTGTCCTGGGAAATGGGATCTCCATAGTCAGTTTGAAGAGAACAACACTACTTTAGCATCAGCCTTGGTTATATTCACTCACTAGTATTACTTAGGGAATTCAATTAATTGGTTACTGTATATATTTCTCTGACTGTTGCCTGCCTTTGGATCCCTTTCACCCAGTTGCCTGTCTTGTCTGGCCTCAGTGGAAGAAGATGTGCTTAGACCTGCTGTGACTTGAGGTGCCAGGGTGTGTTGGTACCCCCTTAGGGGCCTCACCTTCTCTGAGCAGGGGAGGAGGTAATGTGAGGGAAGAGATGTGAGGGTAAGACTGAAAGGAGAGGATGGTGGGAGCTGGGATCAGGCTGTAAACTGATTAAATAAAGTGTCAAAAAAGAATAAATATTGCTTTGATGAACATGAGAATTATGATGCCATTACTTTGAACATACAACCAGGTGTAGAGTTCCTTTACACACACACACACACACACACACAGAGAGAGAGAGAGAGAGAGAGAGAGAATCCTGCTCTGACTATTCATTTCTGTCTTCCTGTTCTTACTTTAGTCTCAACAATATAACTTTGGCCAATCAATGTTTAGTAGACTGGCTGAGTGGAAAGTGTAAATTAAGAATATTCCTGCTTATGTACCCTCCATTCACCATGCAAGCACACAAACTTGTAGGTGAAAGACAGGAATAAAAGACACAAGCCACATTAGTCATTCCAACTGAAGCTATTATAAAGTATTGGCAAGCCAGTCTTCCACAATATATGAATGATAAAATTCTTCTATACTTTATGATCACAGAATTATGCAGTTAATCTACTGTTTTGTGAACTAAATAAATGCTTATTGGCTTCAGCCATTAAATTCTGAGTGGATCCATTATGCAGCATTATTGTAGTCTGTGAGTTTTGGTGCTGATGACACTAAACCTCTTTCAATTGAAGTAGCACAAAAGCAAAATCAGGGAAGAGATGTCACATAGTACGTAACATCAGTGTGAACCAGTATCCTCAGACGAGCCAGATAGAACAATTCACTCACAAAATCAATGAAGGATGATTTTACAATTCTTTTCATAAAATAGTAAAAATACCACACTATTAAACACACTTGTTTTTCTATACTTATGATTAGCGTCAACTTTTGCTTCTTCAAATCTTTCCATTCCATCATTTCACACAGGCGTGACTTTGTTTAATCGCGCATGGACTTTTGGTTCCCCACCACCACGCTTCAGTAAAAGGAGGATAACGACATATCTGACAAAGTCTCATGATAGTCATATAGGAATAGGAACAGCACCCAACTGTTGTCTTAGGATAAAACAACGCACCCAAGAAGAAAAATGATCTGCTATTTGATTTTCAGTGTTAAAAATCAGAGCAAAATGAAACTTAGAGCAAGACTTCCTAAAATGTAAATATGAAGAATGTCTAAAGGAAGAACATGAAGTCTAGTGGTTCCGGATAGACTTCCGATGAGGATTGATTCAGTAGGTTATATAATTGCTATAACATCCTTCCGTCTTCCACAAGAAACTATGTGCTATGTAACACTATTCCTGGGACAATATGAACAAGTATCTTCTCAGTCGAAGTATGGGACAGACAAAACTTTGGATAGCACCAAAGTTTAACTTGGTTTGCCTATTAGTTTTATTTTATTTTATTTTTATTTAATTAATTTATTCATATTACATCTCCATTGTTATACCCTCCCATTCCTTCCTCCCTCCCGCTTTCACCCTATCCCCTCCCCTATGTCTGTGACCGAGGGGGACCCCCTCCCTCACTATATGGACATAGGCTATCAAGTCTCATCTTGGTAGTGCTTATTCTTTCTCTGAGTGCCACCAGGCCTCCCCACCATGGGGAAGCTGTCAAATATGGGACAGCAGAGTTCATGTCCAAGTCAGTCCTCGCTCTCCACTCAACTGTGGAGAATGTCCTGTCCATTGGCTAGATCTGAGTAGGGGTTTGATGTTTACTGCATGTATTGTCCTTGGTTGGTTCAGTAGTTTGAGCAGAACCCCAGGGCCTATTGGTTTTATAAAGGTTATTTAGAGTATGTGGGTAAGGAAATATTTATAAAAACAGACATGACTCAAATATAGCTGCA
The DNA here is from genome assembly GCF_903995435.1 of Acomys russatus. Lineage (NCBI taxonomy): Eukaryota > Metazoa > Chordata > Mammalia > Rodentia > Muridae > Acomys > Acomys russatus. Next base: position 78,506,455 of record NC_067138.1, on the reverse strand, counting down.
TCACTAAGGCTCATCCCAAGATGGGTGATTGTTTATGAAATCTGAAAATCTAGAGTACAACTGCACAACATGCAGACAGCTCAGTAGGTTGAACGCTGTCTCTTTTGGTTGTCTGAACCTCTTCCAGACTGCACAGTTGATATCTACTTCTTTTTCTGTAAGGCTTATTTTCATAATTTTAAAACTATGTTTTTGTGCTGTATGAGCACCTGAGTGCTGTGCCTATGAAGCCATAGGTGTTGGATTCTCTACAACTGGAGTTACTGGTTGCTGTGAGCCACCTGAGGTAGGTTCTGAGAACTGAACTTGGATCCTCTGGTAGTGCAGAAAGAGTTCCTAACTCCAAAATGATCTCTGCAGGTCCTGATCTACACTGCTAGGCAGCTCTTCTGGTCTCTACTTCTTTCAGGTGGGGCAGCTGGTTTGGAAGTCTTCCAGATGTACTTATATATGGTTAGGCAGAGATAGTGTACCTGGTCAGTGTCAGGGACTTTCTGAAGTTGAGTTCCTTTGAGTTGCTTACTTCCATAGATTAAAGAGTTTTCCTTCATGGTAAAATGTTTCACTACCTTTGGAATATGCTATCTTAGTGAGTTTCACTCCAAGACGGATGACTTTCTCTTATAGGAAATTGTTAAACAATAGGATTGAGAGAACAGCTGAGCTTCTACAGCATTATCCTGTTTCATCTCCAATTCTTTCTGGCCTCATTGTCCATGAAGTCTTCCTTTACCTCTCTCACAAATATCCCCAACCCTGAAGCAGTCTTGCTCTATCCCAGCCCCTCCACCTGGTATACTTTCTGAATAAAGTACTTTGGTTGCTAGAACCCATCAGCCCAAGAAAGAAATGAATGTTGAACCTAACATAAAACTTTCATTGGAAAAAAAGCTTTCATTGGCTATATTACAAACCAGAATATTTTTATCTTTCTTATATCAATGAAAGCTATTTATCAATAAAACTTTTAATTTCTATAAACATGCAGAACAAATCTGTAAGGTAGTTTATTATGACCATGAAAAAACCCTACATGATTTTGGGATACATCTGCACTATAGTTAAGAGACTACAACCCATCACTTTGGTTGTGACCCTAGTCACATGGTAAAGGAGTATTTCTGTTACACACTACTGGACAAAGTGTAACACTTGTATCTTAGTTGGCTGAGTTTTATTCATTGTTTATTTTGCTATATTACAAACAATTTAAGTATCTTTTTAGTTTAAGTCCCCATATTTGCATCACATTCAACATTAGCAATATAGAATTACAGATGTTAAAGTATCTGATCTTCCTCCCCTTTTCTCTTTTCCACTGATTTCTGATGCTTCATATGTGGTAAATTCTTTGTGTAAATTACCTAATCTAATCTAATGACAACGCTTTATGGTAGATGATATTCTACTTTTGTTTTATAAGGACAAAATGTCCATAATTTGAAATTATTTAGGCTTAAAAAGTAATCAAGGAGTAGACACTCTTGTGTGCATTATATTCTAATGAAATTAAAGTACAACAAACAAGAAGAACTCATCCCTTGCATCATCTAAATAAAAAACAAACAAATAAAAAAATTTTGTTCTCTCCACATGGTGGAACCTTCACTTTCTAGCCAGTCCTAGGTACTTTCAAGTTTTCCTTCTATCTCTCATGTCAGCATGCTCCTTTCACCTTTTCTTGCTCATTTAACTTGATACTCCTCTTTTTTGTTGTTGTTATTTATTTAACATGACTCTCCTCCTTGGAACTCCTCCTATGCCCCTCACTCTCTATCAAATCTATGACATCTTATTTTTAAATCATTAATGTGATATGAGTGTGAATAAATCAACTAACACAACCTGCTTAACCAGATGGCATTGTGTGTGTGCCTTTAATGCTTGGGACTGAGTAAGCATATCGGGGAAGGAGAATTCCTGAAGGAAAGTAATTCTCCTTCCCTCATCAGTCTGTAGCTCTTCAACTAGGGATGACTCCTGTGATATTTCACCCACACACATTGGCATGTGCTGTTGTTATGCAAGTCTTGCTAGGTAGACATTTTGCTGAGATTCATGGATGCAACTTTCCTTTGAAATCTGGAAGCTCTAATCTTCTGTCAGGGTTCTTACCTCTCTATCATTTACAATCTCCACAACACCACCTCTCTGCTGTGATGTTAACTGAGTATTAGGTGGAAAGTTTCCACTGCAGATGTATCCATTGGGGCTGAGCATACTACATTTAGCTCTTCTCTGAATTTTAACTAGCTGTGGCTTTCTGTAATTTTTTGTTGATGCTACATTTGAAGAGCTTTGGGAAATATTATTTTTATTCAATGCTCAGAGGTAGAGTTGAATTTTGACATAAACTCAGAGAAAAGTCAAAGAAATGGGTGTTTTTTTTTTCAAAATTTCAAAGCTATAAAACTAATTTGAGGATAATAGATTAATAATAAAAAATGAAATGTATTCAGTGAACTGGAGCTTGAATTGTCATCACAAAGCATATAACACACACCATTCTGCTGTTTCTTGGTCCTTGGTCAAAATAAAAAGAAGCATTTATTTCTTATAGTTCAATGGCACAAATCAACAAAGCAACAAATCACTTTCATAGGTACTTTTGGTATAGTTGATGCTTAGTAACATGAAGAATCATTTATTTCTTTCATTCTTCTATGATATAACAGGAAAGAAAAATGTGGAGGTTATGGCTTCCTATGTGATTTGTTCCAAAAACCCACGTTCATGAATTCCAGACTTTTATGTTATAGGGGCAAAAGAAAAGCAACACACAAACTCTATTTCATTGTTCATTATATTTTTGTTCTTTTCTTTGATAATTTGTCAACCGAAGCACACTGGGCTTCAGTGAGGTTGACATCCTTTCATTCAGTGATGATGATTCAAGTTTGGATGCTGCCATCATGAACTAATTATTATTTTTTTATTTTAAAGACCTATTTTATTTTTACCTGTGAATATGTGGGTCTTTGTGTGGATTTGTGCACATACATACAAGTGTCTACAGAGGCTAAAATATGTCAGTTTTGCTGGAGTTTCAGATGTTTGGGAGCCACTTGACATAGTGGCTAAAAAGCTAAACAGCTTTAAACACTGATCTCTCTCTCCAGGCACATGATTCTTGCTGCACAATGGCAAAGTAGGTATGGGTCAGTGTTAGTTACATCACAAGTTAAATGCCCAACAGAAACAACTTCAAAACGGAGAGTTGTATTTTGCTCCACAATTTTGGAGAATCTTTATTCCATTTTTTCTGGTGAGGCAGGCTGGAGTTTATGACAGAAACATGTATTAAAGGTTTACTTACACTGTGTGAGCCAGGAAGCAGAAACCATGGATGAAATCAGGGGTGAACAGAACTTACAGAGGCCCAAAACAAATGATGTGTTTCTACTCATTGGGCCCCAGCTCCCACGTCTATATAGCCTTTAGATCATCAGCTTAAGCTGAGATCCAAATATCCAAAACTTCACCTGACAGATGTTTAAACTTAGATTATAACGACGAGAGGAAGGGTCATCCCATCTAACACAATCCAGGAAACCACTGTTACAGTCAGAAATCACATTTCACTTCTTCATCAGTTCTCTATAGAATTTTTCTGCCAGTAGGTTCCCAGACAAGCTCTGAATTGCAAATCATTACTTCTCTAGGTGACTAAATTCAAATTGCATTTTGGAGTGGTTTGCCTACTCTAGAAATCTTGGAGGCCAACTTTCCTTTTAGCATTGCAGTTTCATACATCCCACCAGCTATTTCAGGGCAAACTCCTTAGCAAATTACTGACGTAAATGTTCATCTCAGGATCTGATTCTGGAGCACCTAATCCATGATAAGCATAAAACAGAAATGTAGAAATGTGTAATTAGCATCATAATCTAGTGGAGAATTAATAATCATCTATTTCCTCTAGAATTGCCAAGATACAATATAACACATTTATGTTCTCCTCCTTGAACTTGCCTGGGGCTATTATTTGTGTATCTCTCATGTACTTTTTTTAAAAAAAAATTTCATTAATTTATTCATATTAAATCTCAATTGTTAGCCCCTCCCTTGTATCCTCCCATTCCTCCCTTCATCCCACTTTCCCCCTACTTCCCTCCCCTATGTCTGTGACTGAGGGGGACCTCCTCCCCCTGTATATGCTCACAGGGTATCAAGTCTCTTGTTGGTAGCCTGCTATCCTTCTTCCGAGTGCCACCAGATCTCCCCATCAAGGGGGTGTGGTCAAAAATGGGGAATCAGAGTTCATGTGAAAGTCAGACCCCACTCTCCACTCAACAGTGGAGAATGTCCTGTTCGTTGGCTAGATCTGGGTAGGAGTTCAAAGTTTACTGCATGTATTGTCCTTGGCTGGTGCAACAGTTTGAGCAGGACCCCTGGGCCCAGATCTGCCCATCATAATGTTCTTCTTGTAGGTTTCTAGGACCCTCTGGATCCTTCTATTTCTCAATTCTCCCATGCTTCTTTCACCTAAAGTCCCAACAGGATGTCCTCCCCTCTGACCCACTTTTCTGGTAAATGAAGGCTTTCATGGGGCATGTCCCTTGGTCACGTACTTATTTAAAGTGGGAAATACATATAATCCAAAATCAAAATTTCAGGATTTTTGCTAGTAATTATTTCAGATTTTCAATGCTTTCAAAGATGCTTGAAGAGAAGCCAAACATCCTGGCTACAATGCACAACTTGTTCTCAGTAAACACTGGAATTAGAAGCTGCTGTAATACTTTTTCTAGTGTCAGACAATGTTATTTTTCTGCTGTATTATGAAAATGTTTCCCCCTTTATCTGCCTTTAATGAAGATACAGCACAGCTGGTCACAATCCCTTCTATTTGGATAAAGAATGCAAGAGTGGATTATTAAAGAAACCATTTCCTTCCCTCCAGTCTAGTGGGTGATGACTCCACTTAAGAGAAGGCAAGTACAGAAGAGACTTCAGTGCTGCTGGCCTGCATCCATTTTGTCTGGACAATAGAGCCCTTTGATGTCTGGTACATTCTTAACCACCAAATTCAGCTTTCCAGTTAATGGAAAAAGCTATTTTATACTACTTTTGATGTGATGAAATAACTGAGCTAGACATGGTTAATCACATTGCTGGCAATTATTATACTATGCAAAGAAAGGCCACTAAAAATCACGTGGATCTAAGAAGAACAAAGAAAGAATTCCTAACAGGCCTGCACTGAGCTGACTCATGTGCCCTGGTGTGACTCAGTTTTTACCATCCAGACCAACAAGCTATTTTTATAAGATAAAAAACAATCATCACTGGGTCCCTGAGGATTACACACACCTGCTTGGCTTTTTTATTGTTTATTCTATGTGGCAGTCCCTGATTTTGATCACGCCACCAGGCTCAGCACCAAGTTTCTGGAATGAAGCTGGTCTATGAATGTTTACTCCCACTATAGTCATCTGTTTGCTGCTTTTCAAACTATAGATTTTTTTCAGTGATTTTGTTGATTCATGTTTGCAAATTCTATTCTTTCCTGAAGGTTAGCCACATTTCAGGGAGCATGCTCCTGGAAGAAAAGGCTGGACATAGTTTATTAGTTCACCTGCTCCAAGTCCAGCCACTGTCTTGATGTCAACTAGGTTATTTATTTATGTCAGTGGATGCTCAGATATACCATGAAAATAGAAAAGCACTAGCAGAGTACGTTGCTTCTATGTAGACAAAACCGTAAATTCTGTAAATCTAAATTAGCTAAAAACTAATATAATATACATACACATATATCCAAAACTTATCTCAATATTAATCACCATGATATTATTAAATGTAATATATGATCTCAATATTTATTTAACCATAGGCTTAAAGAAGCAATGAATCAAATTTAAATATTTTTTTTAAGTTTTTCTGGGATATCCCATGTTGCATGAATAGAAAGAGCACAGTAAGTCTAAAATACATCCTCCCAACCTCCAACATGTGCCTAAGAAGCTATAATTTTTAAAAACAGAAGCTTCAGTTTTAGAGAAATTTTAAACAAAATTAGGTAAAAATCATTTAAAATTACTTTTCTGATTAGGGTACCTGTTGTTGAAGAGCCCCCACCCCAAGTTCCATGGAACGAAGCATCTGTCCAGTGCCCTTTACTCTAGATGCCTGCAGCAGCCTCCATTTAAACTTCCCCCCAAATGCAGGAAAGGTCAAATGGCCTTCAACCAGAAATAAAAGAAATAACCTTGCTGCTTTGTCTTGAGCATCCCATTAGCACAGATCTATCCTTCCGTGGAACAGAATCTACTCAGGAAGGGGCCTGCCACTCCAAAGAGTGACTGAATGTTTGCTCGAAACAATGCTTGAACACCTGGTTGTAGCTTTTTGCTTTAAAAGAAACTAACCCTATGAACATATACAGGGGGCGGAGGTCCCCCTCAGTCACAGACATAGTGGAGGGGAGTAGGGTGAAAGAGGGAGGGAGGGAGGAATGGGAGGATACAAGGGATGGGCTAACAACTGAGATGTAATATGAATAAATTAATAATTAAAAAAAAAAAAAAAAAACTAACCCTTTCTCTTTGGGGCTGCAGCAGCTAATCAGCCTGTTGCAGTCCGAATTTGCTAGAGATTGTTTCTCCTGCAGTGGATAAAGTCCCTTTTTTGTTGTTGTTGTTGTTGTTGTTGTTGTTGTTGTTGTTGTATACCTAGACTTCTGTGGTTCTCTCCTTATTAGCACTTCCTTCAGGCCCTACATTGTGCATTGGCTGGAAAGACGCATTATGAGTTAAGAAGATAAATTAACTACTACTCGCTTAATACCAAAGAGCTGTATTTTGAAACAACGGATGATTTTTTAACTGTTCTCTTGTCCCTCAATGTCTGTGGGGGATTCCCAGAAACCCCTTCTCCAATGTATATAATGTGTAGCTGGCACAGCTCTCACACAGTAGAATATGCCATAGGATCCGCAGTGCCTATTCTACCATGTACTGAATTCACCTCGCCACTAATTGTGTGACTCTCAGTACATAGTGCTCATGCAGAGTGCATAGCATACATAGTGTACATAGAAATTTTTCTTGGGAGCAAAGACAGCCATGATCTTGGGACTCTCTAGTGTAGAAACAGGGCTTTCCCCCAAAATAGATTCTGTTTGGGCCTAAGTAAACCTTAGAATACAGAGTTCATTCGCAAGAGGGCTAACCATACCCAAAATTAAAATGCCAACAGGCCATTGAGAATTTAATCATAGGTGTTTTCAACACTTATTTCACTCATGATGAAGAGTTATTTTGCACATGATAATCTAGTTTTCTCATCAATAAAATGATAAGGCTCAATTACTCAGCCAGAAATATCTATAGGCTTCCTACTGTGTGCTACAGGATTTAAGTCAATGAAGTAAACAAAGTGTTTGTCCTCTTGAAATTTATATTACACAATAAGAACAGATAATAAACATGTAAATAATTATGTTGCTGAGGTAACATTAAGTAGATAATGGAAATAATTCTTAACCAAAATACAAAAGATTCTCTGATAGTAGCTTAGAAGGAAAGAACTCAATTAGTACAGTGATAAGTTCAAGTAGTGCTCTTTGGGTGAGACAGAAAGAAATAAAATGAACAAAGACAGATGATGTAGGGCCACAGTTGACAGCAAACTTTCAGCTGGCACTTAGAGTCAAAGCCTAACAAAAGGTCTTCAGGGGTGTTTAACACAGTGTGACAGCTTAAAAGAAAGCCAACGCGGAGGAAAGGAAAGAGAATCAAGAAATGTGAGCATCAGAGGAATGAGGAGAAAGCAGAGTGAATGTCTGGTGGTTGGGCTGCAGAATTTTACCTTGAACCTTTTTTTGCAGAAAACATCAGATGACATTGAGTACAAACAACACATGTATTCCAAAGACATGGCTGAAGCTTGTCAAGAATATATAAAGAGAAGTTATGAAGATAATTGTCCTATAGGAGTTAAATAGTTTAGCCTAGGGTACTTAGTATCAGAAATTATCAACATTTCTTATGAAATACATTACTTTCTCAATTTAAAAATATCTCAAACTATGTTTTTAAATACATAAAATGTAAAGAATTAAAAGGAAAACTAGAGCTAGGGAAATAATCTCAGACAGGAAAGCATAAGAACCTGAGTTTGAGCTCTAAATTTAAAAAAGGAAAAAATAAACAAAAAAGAAACCAAACAAACAAACTAAAACCCCAGTGCTGGGCCTGGTGGCACAGCCTTAAAGCCAGTGTTGTAGCATGAAGTAAGGTGGGTCCTTGTCTCTTTCTGGTCATCCTGCCTAGCTTACTTCCCTAGTTCCAGACCAGTAAGAGAACCTTTCTCAAAATGTGAAAAGGTAGACAGCGCTTGAAGAACAACACCTAAAGCTTTCCTCTGCCTACTGTGTGCATGAACACAAATGTGGAGGAGCACCTGAACACAAATACACACTTAAACATACATGTGTTCACACACACACACACACGCACACTCAAAAGTAAACAAGAATACTAAAATTTCACTATCAAAATATGTAAAGATACGCTTGATTCCATTAAATAACAAGTTAATTTAGATATTCTGAAATAGATATACAAACTATATTTAATGACCTAAAATACCTAACATAACAATGAAAAAGCATTATTAATATTAATGTTTTTACTCTATGCCTATAAACAAACAGAAGGTTACATGAGTTGAAGGAATATGAAAAAAGATGCATTTTTTTCTCACATGAATGTATACATTCCTCAACTCCAGTCAGTGACCTTTAGTGAATAAATTGTATGAAGAAAAACTTGCATGTAATTATTTGAAAACTTCATTATTCACTTAAAAAGTAAAGTATAATTAAATATCCTGGAGAAAATCCATCACTCAATGGTCAACGGACCATACAGCAATCCTGACTCCTTTTCAGGTACCTGTTGGAACACTTTTCCAACTTACATAGCATTCTTTCTACAGATAACATATTCAGAGATTCCTGCAGAAAGAACCAATGTTGCTATGATTAATAAAAAATCTTTTTTAAACTGGGCATGGTGGTGTATGCCAGTAATCCCAGCACTCAAGGAAGCAGAGGCAGGTGGATCCCTATTAGTTTGAGGCCAACTTAGTCTACAAAGTAAGTCCATGACAGACAAGGCTATGTAGAGAAATCTTTTCTTAAAAAACAAAATAAAAATTTTTCATCTTCAAGGAATCGTGCCTTCAGTCCTAGCTGACTCCTACCATTGCACAATGGTTTTAATATAACTCAGTGTTATGATTTGAATGTCAGATATTAACCATAAAAACAAGGCTTGACCATAGTGTTCTAACACTGTTGCAATGAAAAATATACATTTATATTCAATAAACACATTTTTACACTTATCTGCTACCCTCCAAGAAATATTTAAAAAAAACTAGGGATAAAGAGGCCCACACTTTACTTTTATATCTTCTTAATTGTTTGGTAAACTAAAACAAAATCCATGGATTGCCTGTTTTTCCACTTTTGATCTAAAATCATGTTCATCTGCTCTGTATCCTCTACCTCTTAGGTTATATTTTTTTTGGAAACCACTGATACTGAAACACAGCACATTCCTGCCAGGTGTTGTGCTAAGGTGACTTATTGCACACTGAGAACTTCTGAGGAAGTTTAACATCCCTAGCATCTTTATGTACAGAAGTGCTATATATTAAGAACAAAAGATAATTTTTCTATAGAGGTTTTGCCTTGAGATTCAACAGGAAAGGAGAGTTGTCTCAGCAAGCTGTCTTTGTAGGAGAAGGAAGGACAAGAGGAAAGACAGTTTATGAGACCCTTATTATTTTGTTTGCTACAAAAAAATTGGAAGGAATTCCTGGGACGAAATGGAAGCACTAAGGCATAAGATAAACACAGGTCAGGGACAAAGTGGTAGGAGTAAGCCATAGTGGTTGGAGATGTCTATATATTAAGTAAATTCCCATACTAGGATGTCATCATAGGCCAGTACTAAAACAGCTCTGCCTTTTGTGCCTTTTGTTCCTCTGCTTCATCTACTGACTTCTGTGGTCACCATAATGGCTAACTTTGGCTGCATTTCAGCATGCAAGTGCACTGTGACTGCCAGGGTCTATTCCGTTGGTAAAATTTTCTGTTTCCACAAAAAAGCAATTCAATATAATCGTTCATTTTACGTTTAAATTATGTTAATTATTTTCATACAGTGGTTGTATTTTTTTCTCCATATGCTTTCTTTTATAAGTCCACTTTTTACAAATAATCTAAGCACTGCCACATTTTTTCTGATCACATAGCGAAACCTCAAATATTTGGTGCATGAACAATGGCCACCAGAAAGTAGGTTCTGGGACTCAAAATTTGCAGACATCAGTTAAGAAGACTTATTGTGAAAAGCCAAAGGAACCTAGTTCAAAGAAATGCCATAGTCAGGCACTACAAGATCAAAGGGTTCTATGAGTCTCTAAAAAGCCAGTGCTAAAGCAACTCTAGGTAGCTGTGACACAGCAAATGCTTCCCCAGAGATGAAATATGGATAACACAGAATTAAATAGACATTTTATACCTTAGTCATTATAAAAATGCAAATTATCATTAACACTCACTTGGTTATTAAAATAATGCTAACGATCACAAAGATAACAAAAGTACAATGCAGATTGCTATCAATAATACTGAAAAATTAGGCTCTCATGCCTCATTAGTAAAAATGACAGTTATGCTTTTTAAGAGTTTAGCATTTTCCTGCTAAGCAAAAATAACACTTTCCACATAACACAGCAGCCATACTAGATATTTATTTTAGAGAAGTGAAACTACACTTCCCCTAGTGCTTATATGTGATGATATACCTTGGTTCTCAACTTGTTGGAGATGCAATCAAGTAAGAGGGATGCCTATGATTTTTAGCCTCTGCTGAAATTCAGCATCTCTAATGTCAAGTTGTCTGTAAGACAATCTAATGAATCCTTTAAATTTTTATTTGTTTTTAATATATTCATTTTATCAGTTCTCTTCTTCTAGAGAACCCTAGCTAATACAGAATCGTTGGTTCTCAGAAGGAAAAATGGCCAGCTGTGCAGTAATGTACTGATTTGTAGGCTATAGGCAATGGGATCCAGAAGGATTATGATTGAAAAGAAAATGGTGAGAAACGCATTTTGGTAAGAAGTCTGTAGATATATATCTCTTTAAGTAGGCAACAAACATGATGATACTTGTTTCTTATGTAAATGTTCAGTAAAAGCCAACGTCAGTAGAGGAAGTGTTCACTTGTCACCTTGTTAAGATGACCCATTCTATAGAGAGCCAATCTCTTTTCCCTATCATTGTCCAATTCACCCATGAACAAAATTGTTATGGTTTCAGTGATGGAGGTTATGAATGGGATCAATAACATGGATTCCTATTCAACCAAAGCTCAAATGGTAAAGACCACTACTAAGTGCATAATCTTCCAGCAACAGAGAACAACACTGAACCCATAATATAACTGAGCCCCATCATAACTGGACAGCAAGCTGGTGGCAGATTGACTATATTGAACCACTTCTATCATGCACAGGGCCGTGCATATCCTTTAAAGAATAGACATTTATTCTTGTTATGACTTTGTCTTTCCAATAAAAAAATATATATATTTTTACAACATACTATCCAAGGACTTTCAGAATACCTTATACACACTCATCTTATTCCACACAGTATTTTCTTAACCCCCCCAAAATCTCACTTCACAGCCAAAGAAGTGTGAAAGTGGGCCCATGCTCACGTAATCAGTGATATTATCATGTTCCACACTATTTGAATCAGCTGGCTTGGTACAATGTTGATATGGCTTCTGAAGACATATTTATTTACAGTGTCAACTAGTGACTTCGACAGCTAGGTCAAGGCTATCCAATGTGTTCCGAATCAAGTCCAATATATTGTATTGTACCTTCTATATTAATGATTCACAGATCCAGGAAGCAGTGGGTCGAAGTGAGAATGATACCACTCACCATTATCCATGCTGACTTTCTATCAGAAGTATTGCTTCCTATTTCCATGATCTTCTGGCCCAGAAGTTTTTGTTCCAGAGGATGGACTGACTCTACAAGAAGGCACATCAAACATCACACTGAAGTGGAAGCTAAGATATTTCCATCATGGCTAGTTCAGGCTTCTGATGTCCTCAATGAAACAGGCATTTAAAAAGTTACAATATTCGGAGGGGTGATTGATACAACCTTGCAAGAAGAAACTGGACTTTTTCTTCATGATGAAAGTACATTCTTTAGGTTGTCTCTTCCTGATAGCATGTTAAGGTCATTTGGAAACTATAACAACCCTATCCAAGCTGGGTGATCAATGGCTTAGAACCATTAGAAATAATGGTATGAGTTTGTTTCAACAGGTAAACATCAGAGACATGCTGATGAGGTGTGGAGGGAATGTAGAATTTATAGTAAATAAAGATACTGATAAATACCAGCAAAGGCCACATGATTAGTTACAGAAATTAGGATTCAAATTTACATGCTTTAGTTCTATTTAGTTAGAAATTGGGATAGTTTTACCATGTCAGGCAGAATTCTGAGCTTGTTATTTTCTTCACTTAAAAATTAAACATTATATAAAGAGATGTGTTTAGGTTTTAAGTTGACAAGGCATAAAATTATGATGGCTAGTCTTGGCTTCAAATTTGATTGGATACAAATTCACAAAGCAACTTCTGCTAATTTGTGTTATATTGTTGTTTTATGTTCAACTTCAGCTTGTATTTAATTTCCTAGTTATTTTCTTATAGCATTTAAGAAATGTTGTGGTTGAAATATTTGACCAATATTTGTGTGTTTATATTGTTCAACAGATTTTGCAGATTATTAAATGTTTCAACAAAGGGCTGAAAATGGTGACAAGTTTGTTTGTCAAATATTATAATAACATTCTTGTTTTCCTAATTAATTTGACTTCATTCATATGAGTTTTAATTTACTTTTGACAGGAAAAAAAAAGCTTTGGTTGAGAAAAGCATGAATAAAATACAGATTTTGATTATTGTTCCTGCCTATAATTTTTAAAAATATGACTGCAATGTAAACCAGAAAGTCCAAAGATTTTTAATTTCAAAAATGTTATATAATATATTCTGATATTGGTTTCCCTTCCACAAACACCTACCAGATCCTTCTTACTTCTCCACCCACACAAATCTACTCTTACCTTCTTTCACTAGATTACAAATAGGCATCTAAAATAAAGTAATAATATTAACAATAATGAAATTACATAAGATCAAAAGTTGTAAAAAATGTAATAGAACAGAACAGAAAATTTGAAACAGAGTCAAAAGACAGGAAACACACAGATGCCAAGACACATACAGAAAACTCATAAAAATGAAATCAAAAATCATAATTTATATGAAAAAATCTGTAAGAAATATGAGACAAAGCATTGTGAGACCAAACCTCTGGGGAAAAAAAAGTGCAGTTCACTTTTTATTGGTTATCATGCAGGACATAAAGCCTCTCAGGTCTGGTTTGTATAGCCAACCGTACACTCTGAGGGAAAATCACAACACCACAACTAAACATCTCTCACCACCAAATCAAACTTCCAGTGCCAGGAATGATTTAAATCTAATCGAGTTCTTAGCCAAATGAGCCACATGGAAACCCCTAATCAACTCAGGCTATTGCCAAGGCTATAAACTAATGGTAAAGTCCTATTTGTGAAGATAAAAGCTGTACTACTCATTGTATTTAGAGAAGTACATACGGAGAATGTAGGCTCCAACTTTTCCAAACCTACTTTATTTGGGTATCTTTAAATACTTATACCTCCCTTCCAACCCACCTATCCTAGACAGGAGAGAATGGAGGTTTATGGAAACAGGGGAAGTAGACCTTGTTGGATTCAGTTCCTAGGAATGATTTCACAATGTAGTTGGCAGGATTTCAGCAGACCAGAAATTCCACCAAAGTTGCTGCTGGAACCTGGAGAACCCAGAACCCAGAGCCTCAGCTGGAGCCCAAAGCCTCGAAGCCTTTGCTGGAGCAGTTCTCTCTAGAAGTGTCTCCAAGTGGAGCAATGAACACCCAAACAATACAAAGACTCAAAAAAGCCCAGCCTCCTGTTTTGGGTATATATGTATATATGCATCTCCTTTCAGAGCCTGTACTAGGATGTTTTTCAGCTGGCAAAAACCAACACCTCCCCCGCCAAGCGGTTGGACTTCTAAGTGGATAAACATCACCTGCTCTCTCACAAGTCTGTTTCCCATCCCATACTTGGGATCAAAACAAAAACATGTTTATATCCACTACACTAGAGTTTCACACTAACTGACTAGTGTTCATAGTATGACAGTAGTTTCCACACTGCAGAAGAAAAAGGCAAGCCACCAACCCAGCTACATATTCAATCTACAATGGTGATTTACCTGCAAGATACACTGATGCAATAATAGTAGCACAGAAGCTGTGGAAATAACCAAACAATATCTGACTGGATTTCAGGTGCACTCCATGAAATAGAACCCATCGATGACACTGCTCAGGTAGCCAAGAGTCTAAGACTAGAAAGGCCATAAACCTAGAAGAAAACTAAGTATCATTTTTCAGCTAAAGGAACATAGCAATAAAATGGCTCCTAAAGACATTCTACTATATTCATAATCATTATCTTGCTGTGCCATTATCAGAGAAGCTTCCTCCTGCAGTAGAAAAGAAAAATTACAGAATCCCACAACTAGGTAGTGTTTAGAAATTCAGAGACCTTGGAACACTCACTCCTAAAAGTTGGATGTCTCCATCAAATACTTTTCTCATGGCTCAAAGAACTTTGGAAGATGAGGCAGAAATATTATAAGACCCAGTAAGGATGAAAAATACAAAGAAAACAAGGGTTTCTAGATACAATAGGAATAACAAACTCACAGACTCAGTGGCAGCAAGATTCACAAGAGCTCTCCCCAATATAATATAAGCTTAATAAGTGCAATTGGAGAGAAGAGACTGTCTGATTCATTAGGATGTGGGCAAGTCAGGAAGAGAGGACCAAAGACAGCTTTCAGGAGCCATCACTTAGGCTGTTGTGGAGGGTTTGAAGTGCTGTAGATACCTTTCAGGCATTACTAGTTCCAGAAATAATTCTTTACCTATACTCTTGTAAACAACCCCCATAACCTGTATGTTCTCCAAGTTTGTACTTTGGTAGGATTGTTCATTAGTTTGTCATTAGTTTCCTATCTGAGAGGAATAGATGCTGTTCAGATGCCCCGAGGACACATTACACAAGGTTTTTTGATTTGCAACGTTAGTAGGCACTTCATGAAACTTATACTGAAAATTTCTTTTTTTTTTTAACAGCAATTTTTTTTATTAATTTATTCTTGTTACATCTCAATGTTTATCCCATCCCTTGTATCCTCCCATTCCTCCCCCCCCCCATTTTCCCATTATTCCCCTCCCCTATGACTATTCCTGGGGGGGATTACCTCCCCCTGTATATTCTCATAGGGTATCAAGTCTCTTCTTGGCTACCTGCTGTCCTTCTTCTGAGTGCCACCAGGTCTCCCCCTCCAGGGGACATGGTCAAATGTGAGGCACCAGAGTACGTGAGAAAGTCGTATCACACCCTCCACTCAACTGTGGAGAATATTCTGACCATTGGCTAGATCTGGGAAGGGGTTTAAAGTTTACCTCCTGTATTGTCCTTGGCTGGTGCCTTAGTTTGAGCGGGACCCCTGGGCCCAAATCTGCCTATCATATTGTTCTACTTGATAAAGAAACTGTGGTACATATACACTATGGAATACTACTCAGCTATTAAAAACAAGGAATTCCCGAAATTTGTGGATAAATGGATTGAGCTAGAAATGATCATAATGAGTGAGTTAACCCAGAAGCAGAAAGAATCAAATGGTATATACTCACTTATATCTGCATACTAGCCCAAGGGGCATGTCCCACGAAAGCCTTCACTTACCAGGAAACTGGGACAGAGGGGAGGGCATCCTATTGGGACTCTAAATGAGAGACGCATGGGAGAATAGCAAAATAAAAGGATACAGAGGGTCCTAGAAAAATTCTTGATAACATGGCCATGATGCACTGTGGTAGCTTCTGCCATTGTCAGCTCATGTTGAAACACAGCTTTAATAGTAGTTACACTATTTTCTACAAAAAGGGAACCTGAGACACAAAGATCCAAATTTACCTTTTTGCGATTTGAAGCCCATGCTTGAGGACACATTTTTGCACAGTGGAATTCCAAGATAAGTGGGAAAGTCTATATACTACCTTGACTAGTGATATTGATCACACCATCCTGTTCTATTATTAGTGATAATTACTATGTGGCTGCATTCAGTCTTTTTGAAAACTGCTAGACTCAACTGAGTGCTAAGTGCATTTTGCTACAAATAATTTTTATTTGGCACTGATCTCTGTGATCTTCAGAATTTATAAAACTAATTATCCATGCTCTTTATATATGCCTGGGATAAATGCCCATTATAAGAGCAGGGAGTTTTAAATTTTAGCTAATTTTATGACCAATTACAAATGAGGAAACATTTAATTTATGTGTTTTAAATATCAATGACACTTTGCCTATTCAATTAGAAGGAAAATCCATAATAGATATTTTACCTTACATTATTGTAATGCTAGTAACTTACACAAATATGAAAACTGCTATATAGAATAAGACCCCAGTACTAAAGGAATATGATGCTTCACACACACACACACACACACACACACACACACACACACACAGCAACACATACTTCCTGCAGGTTTTAACTCTGTTTATAGATAAATTCTAGGAAATCATTTGTAAATAACATGTGGCTAGTGGCCCAGAAAGAGGAGCTCTAATGTGCAGACATGATAATTTCACTGTTTCTTTTCTCTCTGGTGACTGTCATCTTTTGTAGGCTCCTTTCTTGCCCTAATTAAGACTTTCTTCCATTTTACTTTCTATGGACAACCTGAGGCCCTGTCAGTCTTTCAAAGACTGTGAAATTTTCCTTAATTTAGCCAAGAGGAGCCAAGTTAAATTAAACATAAAGTATGAAAATATATGCAGTTCAGAAAAAAGATTAGTTCATAAAGCAAAACCATCTGAGACATTGTCATATAACTCTGGTCTGAGTGCTGTTTGTCAGAAAGGATAAGGAACATCATGTTCTTCCTAACTATGGGCCCAGAGACTTTCAAAAGGCATCACAGCTTTCTTTTTCTCTTTTCTTTTAGCTTATGTATTGAGACATCATTTTGCGTAGTCTAGGATGCTTCTAACTTTCTATGTAGCCCTTAAACCCTTGACCCTTCTGCCTACACTCTCACTACTATGCAACACTAGATCCAGCAACTTCAATTTTCTCTTCCTATTTTCAAGTTTATCATTCCTTGTGGACTATCCAATAACAAACAATT
Source organism: Acomys russatus (assembly GCF_903995435.1). Classification (NCBI taxonomy): domain Eukaryota; kingdom Metazoa; phylum Chordata; class Mammalia; order Rodentia; family Muridae; genus Acomys; species Acomys russatus. The sequence continues at coordinate 78,489,049 of NC_067138.1, read as the reverse complement.
TATGTTTTTATTAGCTTTAAATGATCAGTTTTCCACAGAAGCACTAATCGGTGTGATCGGAGGCTGCTAAGTGCTCTGTGAAGGTCCTGCACCCATCTCCTAAGGTTAATTTTGACATTTTTTTCTCGTATCCTCCAGTGAAAGGATCTCCAAGCATAAAAGTAGTATTTTATATTATTACAGATTGGTTAACATTTACCATACAGTGTTGTATCGATTGTTAGAGTTTGAGTTCAAGAGTTTATGAGAAGGGGGGCGGTCATTCTATCTTTGTATGATTACAAAACTTCACAATGAGAAAAAAATTCTTCTCTCCAAAGAACTGTTCCTCTATGGCTTCAGTGACAACTACTTTTTATACATGAAGAGAGTTACAACTACCAAGAAATATCTGAAAGTAGAAAAGCCTTGAGGAAGATAGTAGATTGATGTTTTATATTATTGAAATATATTGCTTTAAGACTAAACATGCCTGGGATACAAATGTCACCATGGTAAGGACTGTCAGAGTTCCTCATCAGTTGGGAATCTCTTTCATAATCTAAGTACCTTTGATAGAGTCATCTGTTATCTCTTAGCAAGCTTCATGAAACAGCTCTGATTTCTCCTTTCTCCAAACTTCCTGGTTGTATAATCCCTGAGCTTCTTCTCAGGGATTACTCTCTGCAAAGGTGAATGGAAATGCTTAACTCTTGCAGGCCTTATCATTATTATTATTATTATTATTATTATTATTATTATTATTATTATTATTATTATTATTATTATTTTGCTTCATCACACCCACCTCCTCTCTTCTTTCAGTCTTTGGATTATAATTTCCAGTCATTATTCAGCTCCTTGATAACACCTTCTTCTTCCTATCCCCATGTCTTTGTAATATATAGCTTCTGCCTGAAATGATCTTAGGTTTGCACTGCTATAAACACTCCTTGTTACAGCTAAACACTTAGTTTTTTTTCTGTACCTCACTTCTATGACCATATGTGAGATAGCATAGGTCATTACCTGGACTGTAGTGGGCCATCTTGATATTAAAATAAGCTTTTCCCAGAAATTGTACAGGGGTGGGGCTGCAAAAAAGGACAGGACACTGAGAATGCAGAATTCAAAATTCAACCCACTGTTTTGTGACTGAGGCAGAGGTAAAATATAGCATTTTAAAACTGTGGAATTTGTTAGTTGGGGCTGTGGAATCAGTGGTAGACTAAACTTACAATGTTTGAGACACAGGCTTTAATCTTTAACAAACACACATACACAGAGCACAGTGAGATGGAAACACTTCTCAGAAAAATATCTCTGTCAGGAATTTATGAATGGTGCAACAACATTAGTGGGCCGATGAAAATGAGAAAAACTGTATTAGTCAACGTTGCCTCAGACAAATATTCTGTCATAAAGCAAGGAATTACATAATATTTACTAAAAATGGACACTGTTTTCTGTGTGATTTTCCTAAAAAAAAAAAAAAAAAAAAAAATCTCCAAAGGCTTTGGAATTGGAATTAGAGATAACGCCCCATAAGCATTCCTGATGCTGGCAGCTTTGCTGGTATAACATGTCTTGCCCCAGCTCCTCAGATGGTCAATCAGAACTCAAATCCTCTTTAAAGCTCCCTTAAGTCTCCACAAATCTAATGTCAATCGTGCAATTACAAGTCATGTTTCAAATATCTCCAGGGTTTGCACATTGAAGAGATAAATGGGAAAAAAAACCTTGAGAGTGGGGGAGGGTCAGATCAATTTGGACTTACATTAACTGCATTTAATTAACAGAACAGATGTACATTGTGCTGGCTTAAGACACAGGAAAATCTTTACTGACTCTTGAACAGAAATTATCAGAAAGAAAAAGCTGGTAGAACCAATACATAATCAAAATCATTTTCATATATTTCAAATATGGACAGATAATAAATAATAAAGAAATAAAATTTAAAACTCTTTCATACATATTATTCTATCAGTTATTAAAGACAAAGCATATTATTATATAATGAACTGGGTGTGATTAATTATTTTGACATAAAAAATGAAATCTTCATTGAATATTTGATTCTTCAGAATCCAGAGGATCATCAACGTTGTTCAGAATCATAGTGTTTTGATTTCATAATCACCAGTGCTGAAAACATTATTTCACATGAATTTGGAATGCAGAAGAGCAAAAATATGTTTAGGATAATTTCGGAAACTCTTCAGATTCCAAATACATTTAAAGTGCTTTTTGTTTGTTTATTTGTTTGTTTGTTTGCTATGGAAGTCAAGTCAGCAATTGCAACAACAATTTTAATTGGGGGGCGGGTTTCAAGACAGGGTTTCTCTGTGTAGCCTTGGCTGTCCTGGACTCACTTTGTAGACCAGGCTGGCCTCGAACTTACAGCGATCCACTTGCTTCTGCCTCCCAAGTGCTGGGATTAAAGTCGTGCACCACCACACCCAGTGCAAGAGCAATATTTAAAATTAAATATGTTAGCACAGTGTAATCCAAAGATACACCAACTTGACAAATGCTGAGGAATGATGGTAGAAAAGTTTGAACATTTTCTGTTTTCTGTAATTAAACTAATGCAGTGCAACATGAGCCAGCACAGTAAGATTAACTTCATGTTTGACTTTGAATTAACTCTTAGACTTAATGCTTTCAGAACTGTTTACTGTTGCCCAACTTTTGTGACCTCAAATTCAATTATTAAACCACATGGGATTGCAACTTGTAGTTTTGGAATGCATGATCTACAGCAAGAGATCACAAGAAGTAGGACTACAAACACAGAGTAGCTTTGATTCTATAACAAATATCAGGCATACATTTCTCATGGTAAATTAAAAAATATTTTATATACAACAATAGAAGAAATTCCATGTGCTAGGAATAAAATCATAGTTCTATCTACATAAGAAAACCAAAAGAAATATGTCTCAAAATATTAAGGCAGTATAATGTTCACCATATTAAATTTCTGATAGAATGATTAAGATCTACTTTTCTTATCTTCTTTAACAATTAATATTTAAAATATTATTAATTTAATATATCCATCTTTTTATAAATGATTAACATGATAATATATAATAAAGACATAAACATTGTTTTACAGATAGTGGTATATTCGTATCTTTTATTAGTATTTGGTAAATTGAGATTATGTAAATTCTTCCATTCAAATAGAGCAGAAGAATAAAATGCAAACCAAATGAGGGGTAAATAAATATATACAATAGGTTCAACCTGCTTACCTTTTTGAGGAGACTCACAGACACAAGCTATCTAAAATATGGCCATATAATCACAGTAGACTATCAAGGCAGAATGTATTAAGCATATTTTTGTTGTTCCTTTCTTTTTTCTTTCTCTTTTATATCCTGACCACGTTTTCCCCTTCCTCCTCTCCTCCCAGTCCTTCTCCCTGGACACCTTCCCTCTTCCTCCTCATCTACTCACCCTCCTTTCTCCTCAGAGAAGGACAGGGTTCCTATGGGCATCAAACATCCATGGCATATCAAGTTCCAGTAAGACTAAGCACCACCTCTCCTATTAAGGCTGGGCAAGGCAACCCATTAGGACAAAAGGGTCTGAAAAGCAGGCAACAAGGCAGAGACAGCCCCTGCTCCAACTATTAGGAGTTCCACAAGAAAACCAAGCTACACAACTACACTATATGTGCAGAGAGCCTTGGTCAGTTCCATGCATGCTCCCTGGCTAGGAGATCAGTCTCTGTGAGCCCCCTAGGTTAGTAGATGTTATGGGTTTTCTTGTGATATCCTTGACTCTCTGGCCCCTACCATTCCCCACCACCACTTTCCTGCAGCATTCTCTAAGCTCCACCTAATGTTTGGGTGTGGTTCTCTACATCTGGTTCCATCAGTTGTTGAGTGAAGCCACTCTAATGACAGTTGGGCTAAGCACCAACCTATGAGTAAAGCAGAATATTATTAGGAATTATTTCACTTTTTTTTTTTTTTTTTTGCCAGTCATATTTGATTCTATCCTAGGTCTCTAGACTATCTAGCTTCAGGCTCATGCCACTCCAGAAACTACCAGGGGTGGGCTCCTTCTCATGGCATAGGTCTCAGGCTTGACTAGCCATTGGTTAGCCACTCTCAAAATTTCTGTGCCAACTTTACCACAGCACATCTTGTAGGCAGGACAAATTGTAGGTTGAAGGTTTTGTGGCTGAATTGGTGTCCAAATCCCTCCATTTGAAATCTTGTCTGATTATAGAAATGGCTGGTTCAGGCTCCATATTCCCCATTACTAGAAGTCTTTAGCTGGAGTCACTTTCATGGATTTCTGGAAGCTTCTGTTGAACTATATACTAGCTTCTCTCATAGATGCCCATAATTCCAGTTGTCTTTCCCAGAATTCTCTCTCTCTATTCTCCTGCCACCTGATCTTACCTGGTCCCATCTTCACTACCTCCAATTCAGATCCCTCCTCCATCCACTCACAATGTCTATTTTATTTCTCTTTCACAGTAAGATTCATGTATGGTCCCCTGTTGAGCCCTCCTTTCTATTTAGCTTCTCTGAGTCTGTTGATTGTAGCATAATTATCCCTTACTTTGTGGCAAATGTCCACTTATAAGTGAGTACATGCATGTCTGTGTTTCTGGGTCTCCATTACACCATTCAGGATAGTCTTTTCTAGTTCCATCCATTTATTGGCAAATTTCATGATGTTATTGTTTTTAATAGTTGAGTAATATGTCATTGTGTAAATGTACCACATTTTCTTTGTTCATTCTTTGGTAAGGTGACATTTAGGTTGTTTTTGATTTCTGGTTAATGTGAATAACTTTCTGTTCTCTCTCTCTCTCTCTCTCTCTCTCTCTCTCTCTCTCTCTCTCTCTCTCTGATTATTCTGTAGTTCAGCACTAGTTCACCACCTACAATTAGTGACTTAAAACCTGTAATTTAATTCTGTTTTTATTCACTAAATAAGTGACTGTGAACACTATGAACTAACAAAACTTCAATGTCATGATAAATTTATAAATGGAGACATTAGTCCCTACATTATAATACTGGAATCAAAATTCCTTACATAAAAATCCCCCCAAAAGTAAAGCAAAAAAGTTTTCAGTATGATTAACACTAAACAATGTTTTAGTTATAAAGGCAAGGGCAGGCAAAAATGTTGATAATGTTAATTAGGAGAAATAATAACTGACTTTATAATGTAGTATAAAGAAGCCTTTATTATCTTAAGAACAAAAAAAAAAAGGCTTTCTTAAAACACTAACCTTATATTAGCAAAATTCTGTTTAACCAAATAGTCTCTTTAAAAAGTCAGTAATTAATGTACATCAGTCAATTTTGGGTCCTATAAATTGATAAACTAGTCTGCCTTCATGTTAGTCTTGAAAGCTAACCTCTAGAACAAACAAACTATATTAATTCCTGGTTATGATTAAATGTTTCTTTCTCAAGGACTGGGCTATGACCCCCATATAATCTTCAGTACAAATAGTTCTGTACTGCCTGTTCCAGGAGATAGCAAAAAATGTCTTTTTTTTTTTTTTTTAAGGTTTTACAGCCACCTTGCAACTATGTCTTTGTTTCACAAGAGGTTGTTATGACCAACTTATTATGCTTATATTCTCCTTCTGTAACACTTATTTGCCTGACAAATCCCCCATTTAAAAAATGCTACCTCTGATCTTTAAAAACCTTACCATCTACACATCCAATACCAATGTCTTGAACCCTGCCTTAAGGTGAGGCCACCCATATACACAAATTTTAAAGGTTTGCTTTAATTAATTTTGCCATAATGATTTTGGTCAGTGATCTTTCTTCTTACATCTTTGAGACTAACAGAATAGCTATAAACAGAATGTTATTAAAGGCTCCATGAAAATTTCAATCTAAGATATCCACCTATAAAACAGTAATCATACAAAATCTTATTACCAGTGTATGGCTAATATATTACTACATGTTACAAGTTTCTCAATCTGTCTCTGAGCTCTTCAACTTTTTCTTGTTTTTTTTTTTAATTATACTATAATATACATATATACACCTAAACATATACATAAGCACATGTGTGTGTTTGCAACACAATGCAGAGGACTACAGAAAATATGTGGGAGTTTCTTTTCTCATTCCATCATGTGGGCTCCAATGGTCAAATTCAAATGTGCAAAGGCCATGATATGACATAAGTCTGCCTGTTGATGGGCCCAAAATAGCTAATTCTGAGATCTAAAGAACTGGTAGACATTAATCAAATAAAGCAAAAATGCAAAGTATTGAGGCATATGTTCATGGCAGTGGTAAAGACTGACTATAATGTGTTTTAGGAATTATGTGTCACAGAAATGTGTGTAAAGGAATCACCGACAGTGGAATAAAGTGATGGACACAACATCATTGCAAAACTACAACATTGGTATAACTCTGTGGCATGTTGATATGACATGACCATAATGATGACTCTGTGACAGGTTGACATGAGGTGACCATAGGGTCAGTTCTGTGACAGAGTCATGTGAAGTGACTATAAGGATGGTTCTGTGACAGGTTCCTGTCAGGTGACCATAAGAACAGATCTTTGACAAGTTCCGTGAGATGACCATGAGGTAGGTTGATGTGGTGACCATAAGAATGGTTCTGTGACAGATTTATGTGAATTTATTCAAAAGTGCCCAACTCTGAAAGAAGAGCTGATAGTTACAAACTTTGAAAAGAAAGAAATTTAGAAAGTTTAGAAACAGGGCTTGAGAAGTGTCTCAGTGAGTAAAAAGTTTGCTATGGAAGCATAAGAACCCTAGTTCAGATCCACAACATCATAAAAACTGAATGTGGCAGCACATGGCTACAACCTCTGCACTAAAAGGCAGAGATAGTGTTTTCTTGGGCTTGATGGTCAGCCAGTCTGGCCAAAACTCTGAGCTTGGGCTCAGTGAGAGACCATATCGCAAAACAATCTGAAGAATAAAGAGGAAGACATCTAACATTATCCTCTGTTACTCACACACATAATCTTACATGGAGACACACGCATACAAACACACAAATATGCAAACATATGCATGTTCGTGCACATGCGTGCATGCACACATACACACATACACACACACACACAGAGAATTTGAAACAATGAAATTTGTTTATCACTGGAGATATAGTCATCCGTTATTGTTGTAAGTTAAGTGGATTTAAAGCTCCCCATTAATATCTAAATCTCTGAATGTTAAAGTCCATTTATAAAATGGAATACAATTTAATCAGAGTTCCAAAGAGAAACAGAATCTATCATAGGTGATTTAAAGGAAGAGATTTTTAAAAATGATTTTGAGAGGGTTGAATTGGCCCAATACTTATGGTTGAGCACCAGTTACCAGCCTAGGTTTTTCCCCAAGTAAGTTAAACTAGTCTGGTAGGGATCAAGCTGAGTTTGAGACTTTTCTTACAATATTAGCTAGTGTTTCTCCTGATGTTACCAGCACCATTGTGATTAAATAATATTTTTTATATTTTGAAACTTGTCCTGTTTGTTTGTAGTTTCTCAGAAGCCTGCTCCTTCTAATGAGGAAAGAGAGAGGGAATGGACCTGAGAGACAGGGAAAGCTGGGAAGTTAGGAGGAATTGAAGGAGGGGAAACATTGGTCAGGATATATTGTATGAGCTAAGAATATATTTTCAATAAAACAAAAAAATACATGCATAATTATATAACTTTCTCCTTTTCTTCCCTACAACCCCTCCCATGTACTCTGCTGCTCTCTTTCAAATTCTTGGACTCTTTTTCTCTTGTAAGAACCATCTTATATGTGTCAGAATGGCTAAGATCAAAAACTCAAGTGACAGCACATGCTGGCAATGACACAGAACAGGGAGTACATTCCATTTCTGGTGGGAGTGCAATCTTGTACAACCACTGTGGAAGTCAATCTGGAGGTTTATC